>NC_056733.1:239724917-239895806 GCF_019279795.1 Protopterus annectens | reverse complement strand
CCCCAGACCGCATGGCCAGGCCTCTATGTCTAAAAAGCAAATAAGAAAGGCTGAAGACCTTATAACTTTAAGGGAAGCCAACCTTCCCCCTCTAAGAGACCTAGGACTGAATTTGCATGTGATACTTCTGACCAGGATTCTGAATTTTCTGTTTCCTCTGTTGACCAGGATTTACCCTTATCTGCCTATGAGGATTCTGATGCTGAGGCCTCTATTCCCTCTGCATCCCCCCCAGAGGATTTTTCTTTTGGTGAAACCTTGCATACCCTCAGGGAGCATTTTCATTGGGAAAGTCAGGATTTTTCCTGATTCTAAAAAGAGGCTTAGGGATTTCTTACTCATGCCCCAGCACAGGCTTTTAGCCATACCTCCTGTACTAGACATTGTTGATGCCTTTTCGGAATCTAGCTTGGCCCCTGACTCTACCTTCTGCTCCCAGAAAACCTGATAAATATTACAAAGTCCCTGACTCTCATAAGTTCCTGTTTAAAAATCCTACTGTGGATCCTGAGACCATTTCACAGGGACCCAAGGGCATTAAAGCTACTACTGCCAAAAATCCTACCCCCTCTGATAGAGAACCAGGGTGCTGGATAGATGGGGTAAAAAGGTATACACTTCTGCAGCTTTGGCCATTAGGGCCTTAAACTGCCAGTTTCGTATGTTAAAGTATCAGCAGCATATTATTGGATTGCTTAAACAGAAAATTATGTTGATTCCTGATTGTGTTGAAAATAAGGATTTACAGGATTTACTGCATTCAGCTGAACAAGTTGGAAAACATACTTTGCAATGTGGTTTTGATTCACTAGAGGCATCTTGCAGGGCTGCTGTAACTGGGTCTGTACTTAGAAGGCATGCTTGCCGTAAGGAGCAATCTTTGCCAGATCATGTTAAAGTGAAATTACTGGATGCTCCCTTAAACCAGGACCGCCTGTTTGGCAACAAGGCAGAAGTAGTTCTTAAAAAGAATGAGTAAAAAGCTAAATCTATGCAAACTGTTAAAGATTTTTTACAAGTACAACCTCCAATGTGTAGTAGGCATTGGCCTTCCAAGAATGGGTCCTTTCCTGCCTCTTCTAGACCTTCTCAGTCCAAACCCAGATTCAGCAGAGCTTCCAGGCTTCAGTCCCAGGGTAAGCACAGGACTAAGCAGTGGGGGGGGGGCCCTCCACTTACAAATCTGAGGGTAGTAAATCTCCCCCGTATGGTAAACTGTCTCAATGACTTTTTAAAACTGCCAAGCACTTCTCGACTTGACTGCCCTTTGGGGGGGAAAGATTCCTCTTCATGCCAAGAACTGGGAACTCATTACCCCAGGACAAATGGGTTTTAAATATAATGTCCCAGGTATACAGATTTCACTCCCACACGTTACCAACACCAAGCAGGTGGCCAGATCTACCCCCAAATCGGTGAGCAGAGGCCCAAAAGCAAGTACTTTCTCTCTTAAGCATGGGGGCTATTAATTTGGTACTAGAAGAGGAAAAGGGACAAAGTTTCTACTCAAGACTTTTCCTAGTACCCAGAAAAGACGATTCATGGTGTCCTATCCTGGACCGGTCTACTCTAAACACCTTTTTGGTGATTCCAAAATTCAAGATGCTGACTCTTCACCAGTTACTTCCTATGCTAGGCAAATACACCTGGTTGGCAACACTAGATTTAAAAGGAAGCATACCTGCACATCCCAATCAGGGAATCTTGCAGAAGATACCTACGCTTCAAAGCAGGCTACACGCGCTATCAGTTCTCTGCCCTGGCCTGTGGCTTATCTACGGCATATATATATATATATATATATATATATATATATATATATATATATATATATATATATATATATATATATATATATATATATATATATATATTATATATATATAGGGTATTCACAAAGTGCCTAGCTCCAGTCATTGCATTTTGCAGGCAAATAAATATTCAAATATACCCATACCTGGATGATTGTCTAATTCAGGCAGAAAGCCAGGACATACTTTTGAATCATGTGGCCTTTGTACAAAGGGTGCTAACTTGTCTGGGGTACACCATAAATGAAAAGAAATCACACATGGTACCCTGTCAACAAATTATATTCCTGGGAACAAGCTTGAATACAACTTCCCAGATTGTTTTCCTTACGCCAGAGAAACAAATTCATTTGGCAACCTACTTCAAACAAGTGGCCACAAAATTCCTGCTATCTGCAAGGCAAATACGACAAGCCTTGGGGTTCAGGGCCTCCTGCATTCTTCTAATTCCATATGCATGACTGCATATGAGGAAACTACAATGGTATCTAAAAAGCCTATGGTGTCAACATTCTCAGGATCTAGAAACAGTGATTCCCATCATACCTTGCCTACGCCTAGAGTTCCTTTGGTGGGCAGAGGCCTGCCACCAAAACAAGGGATTACCATACACACTACCCCCTGCTGCCCAAACCCTAACAACAAATGCATAAGACTATGCATGTGGGGCTCAGGGAAGTACATTCAGGGCAAATGGAATCCAAGTCAAATGCACCTGCATATCAATCAAAAAGAAATGTTAGCTGTACAGAATGCTCTGACAGCCTTCAAGGACCACATTCTTCCTGGACAATTAATGGTAAAGACAGACAACACCACTGTTTTGTGGTACACATTCTTACCCCCTCTGCAGACTAGCTATGGCATTGTGGAACACAGACCTGAGCTACCAAGTGCATCTACAAGCTCAATTCCTGCCAGGGAAACTAAATACACTGGCAGACGAAATAAGCAGAAACCTCATGGACCCACACGAGTGGAAACTGAAACCAAGGATTTTCAACATGTTGACCAGCCCAGATATAGATGTGTTTGCCTCCCCCCAGAACTATCAATTGGACAAATTTTGCACAAGGGCTCCCTCAAGCTTGGAAAGTGGGTGCACTGTCCTTCAGCTGGAAAAACCTATCAGTTTATGCCTTTCCTCCTCTGCTCTCCAAAGTACTACTAAAGATCAAACAAGACAAACCAAGGACGATTTTGATTGCACCAGACTGGCCATGCCAACACTGGTGTACCCCCTCTTGTGCAGTGTCACTGTTGGCCCCATTGTGCCTGCCTCAGATTCCTACCCTATTGTCTCAGCAGGAGAACTAGATTCTGCACCCTCAGCTTCAAACACTGAACCAAGCAGCCTGGCCAATTACCTAATCTCTCCTTTGCCATCCCTCAGTAAACCAGTGATGGATATCATTTTAGAGGCAAGGAGGCCTAGTACTACAAAATCTTATGATGAAAATTGGAAAAGATTCTGTGCCTGGAACCAATCTCAATGAGCACAGCAGTGCCCAATTTACCTCAGATTTTACAATACTTAACTGAGATGCTTCACAAGAGCCTGTCCTCCTCCTCCTCCAAATATTCACGCTTCAGCCATTTCAGCTCACTATAACACAGAACCTCCCCTCTTCCCTCATCCACTGCTCAAGCAGTTCCTCAGAGGGGCCAAAAACTTACAACCACCCAGGAGAGCTCCAGCTCCAGCCTGGGACCTTAACTTTGTAATGGAGAAACTCACTCTTCCCCCTTTTGAGCCAGCTGCTACTGCAGACTTAAAGTTCCTTTCTTGGAAAACAGCTTTCCTTTTAGCAATCACTTCATCAAGAAGGGTATCTGAATTACAGGCCCTTATGGCAGTGGATCCTTTCATCATCTTTCATGTGGGCAGGGTGTCCCTCAGGGCCAATCCCTCCTTCATGCCCAAGGTGGTATCCAGTGTGGCCATATTCAGTCCATTCATTTGCTAACTTTCTTTCCTAATCCACAGAACAAAGAGGAATGGATAATGCACTCAGATGTGCACAGACAAATTAGATTCTACTTGGACAGGACTAAACCTCAAAGGAAATCTGAACTGCTGGTGGCATTTGCTGCAGGGGAAGGCTATTTCAAAGCAAACAATTTCCAAATGGATAGGCCATTGCATTCATTTCTGCTACAAGCACCATGGAAAACCTATCCCACAGGGGATCAGACCCCACTCAACCAGGGCTGCATCTATCTCTACAGCCTTTCTCAGAGGTGTCCCTACCAGGTGCATCCTAGAAGCTGCTACCTGGAGTTCTGTACATACATACAACAAGCATTGCCATCTGCCAAGTTTCTCTGAATCCAGAGCTGGCTTTGCCACTGCAGTCTTGCAGGGCCTTATAGCTGGTCCTAATGCTATCTAAATTCCTCCCCCATCCTTAGCTTTGGGAATCTACCCAAATGTGATGACTGCAGCAGTGAAACATGAAAAACATAGTACAGGTGTGTACACTTACCATAAATGTAAATGTTTGAGTGTATTCATTATTGCAGACCTGGTTACCCTCCCTCCAGCCCACTTACCTTTTTTGGCTATACCTCTACTCTCCTTTACTATGCCAGCCCCAACTCTTCTTGGTGTATTTGCTTTTTTGTTGGATGTATAACCTTGTATAGTTACAGATTTAATTGCTTCCCATTAGGGGGGCACCTGACATCTGGGACAAGAAAAACTGATGTAATGGCGTCTGCTGCATGTTTATACCCCCGACGACCTGACTCATGGAAGAAGGGACAGCAAACAACGCAGTACCCAAGACTTTGTTAATCAGGCCGACTTGAGGGCTACTGCAAGCAGATAACCCAAATGTGATGACTGCAACAGTGAATACACTCTAACATCTACATTTATGGTAAGTGTACACAACTGTACTTTTCTGATTATGAAGACATGCCCTTATGTGCTTATGAGGATTCAGATGCAGAGGAATCCATTCCTTCTGCCTCTCCTCCAGAGGAATTTTCTTTTGGTGAAACCCTACATACCTTGAGAGAGCATATCCATTGGGAATGCCAGGATTATCCTCAGTCCAAAAAGAGACTCTGGGAATTTTTAGATTTACCACAGCACAGACCCTTAGCTATTCCTCCTGTTCTGGATGTTGTGGATGATGTTTTTATGGAATCCAGTCTAACTCCTGATACTCTACCTCCTGCTCCCAGGAAACCTGACAGGTACTACAGAGTCCCTGACTCTCTCAAAAATCCTACTGCTGACCCAGGGGTCATCTTCCAAGGGCCTAAGGGAATAAAAGCAACCACAGCTAAGAATCCCACCCCTTCAGACAGGGATTCCTGAGCTTTAGACAGATTGGGTAAAAAAGTATACACCTCTGCAGCTCTTGCCATTAGAGCATTAAATTGTCAGTTCCAAATGTTGAAATACCAGCAACATATTATGTAATGTATTAAACAAAAAAACTATTTACCTTCACTGACTGTGCGGAAAATAAAGAATTACAGGTGCTTATCCATTCTGCAAGCTAAGTTAGTAAGAATACCCTGCAATGTGGGTTTGACGCTCTAGAAACATCTTGCAGAACAGCAGTCTCAGATTCTGTATTTAGAAGGCATGCTTGGCTTAAGGAACAGACCTTGCCAGACCATGTCAAATCAAAATTATTGGACGCACCACTGAACAAAGACCATCTGTTTGCCAACAAAGCTGAAGAGGTTTTAAAAAAGTTGTAAGAAAATGCTAAGTCTATGCAGACAGTTAAAGATTTTTTGCAAGTCCAGCCTCCAAGATTCAGTAGGCATTGCCTCTCAAAACATTGGTCCTTTCCAGCCCCCTCAAGGCCACCTCAGACTAGACCTAGGGGAAGCAGACCCCCCCCCCCCCCAGACAACTGTCTCAGGGTATGCAGAGATCTAAGCAATGGAGTAGCTCCACTTCTAAAACTGGGAGTGCTAAGCCACTCCCTTATGGAAAGAATCCACAATGACTTTTCAACTCCACCTCTTACCTCTGCCCACCTGCTTGTGCCCCTAGGAGGAAAACTTGCCTGCCAGCAAAAAAGTGGGCTGCCATCACCAACGATCAATGGATCCTCAACATATAGTGTCCCAGGGCTACAAATTTATTTCCACACACTGCCAACCCCAAAAGGGTTCCCAGATCTTCCTCCAAACCAGTGGGCAGAGGCACAAAACCAAGTTCATTCCCTGCTTTCCATGAGGACAATTCATCCTGTTCCTGCAGACCAGATACACCAAGGTTTCTATTCCAGACTTTTCCTGATACCCAGAAAAGAGGGCATATGGCGCCCAATCCTAGATCTATCCATTCTAAACACCTTTCTTGTGGTACCAAAACTCAGAATGCTCACCCTCCAGCAGCCTTTTCCTAAGTTATCCAAAGATGCCTGGTTAGCCACTGTAGACCTAAAAGAGGCCCATCTGCACATTCCAATCAGAGACTCTTGCAGGAAATATCTACGTTTCGTGCAGGATCTGCGCATTATCAGTTCTCTGCACTTCTCTTTGGCTTATCCACTGCTCCCTGAGTTTTCACAAAATGCCTGGCTCCAGCCATTGCTTTTTGCAGACAAAGAAATATTCAGATTTTACCCCTACTTGGACGGCTGCCTGATTCAGGCAGACATTCAGGAAAAGCTGTTACAGCACCTGACATTTGTAAAAGATCTACTGACCTCACTGTGATACACTATAAACGAAAAGAAATCCAAACTAGTCCCCAGTCAGAAAATTGTATTCCTGGGCGCAAGCCTGGACACAGCATCTCAGATGGCATTCCTTACTCCAGAAAAACAAGCTTATCTGACAGGCTACTTCTCTCAAATGGCCACCAGAACCCAGTTATCCGCAAGGAAAATAGAGTTCATGGCCTCCAGCATTCTACTAATTCCATATGCCAGACTACATATGAGGAAACTTCAGTGGTACTTAAAAAGCCTCTGGTGCCAATATTCCCAGGACCTGGAAACTATTATACCTATGATACCTTGTCTAAGAAAAGATTTTCTTTGGTGGGCAGCAGCATGCAACCACAACAAGGGACTTCCCTTTTCACAACCCCACGCCTCCCAGACCATAACCACAGACCAGTCAAACTATGCCTGGGGTGCACACCTGGATGGCAGGTGCATTCAGGGCCACTGGAGCCCAAAGCGAATTCATCTGCACATCAACCAAAAAGAGATGATAGCTGTTCAGCATGCTCTGACAGCTTTCAGACCCCTGCTCTCTCCGGGGCCTCTACTAGTTAAAACAGACAACACCCCAGTGATGTGGTACACCAGCAAGCAAGGAGGAACACACTCTTACACACTATGCAGGCTAGCCATGACCCTTTGGCACACGGCTTCAGCTATGCTGATTCACCTGCTAGCACAATTCCTGCCAGGCAACCAAAACTCTCTGGCAGACAACTTAAGCAGTAATCTCCTAGACCCACATGAGTGGCAATTAAACCACAGCACCTTCAGCCTCATGGCCCAGAAATGGGTTACCCCGAAGGTGGATCTATTTGCCTCCCACAACCACCACCAGCTCAGCAAATTCTGCACCAGGGAACCTCACAGTGAGGCCTGGAAAGTGGATGGCCCTATCCTTCCAATGGGTAAACCTCTCGATCTATGCATTTCCCCCTCTTTCTCTTCTTACAAAGGTGTTACTCAAAATAAGAGAGGAAAGACCAAGGGCAATCCTAATTGCTCTAGACTGGCCACGCCGACACTGGTACCCACTATTGCGCAGCCTGTCACCGTTGCCTCCATGGCACCTCCCTCAGATTCCCACTCTCCTGACGCAGCAAAAGGGACAGTTCTTGCATCCACAATTGCAGACCCTGAAACTGCCAGCCTGGCTTATTCCTTGCCATCTTCTCCAGTGGCAAGCCTAAGTTAAGCAAGTCCTGGACAACATACGAGAAGCCAGGTGACCCAGCACTAGAAAATCCACTGCTGACAAGGGAAAAGGTATTGCTCATTGATCCAGGCTAAAGGAGCTGAACCAGCACAGCCCTCCTTACCTCTCATCCTAGATTACCTAGCCGACCTGCTTCACAGGGGCCTATCCTTGTCTATTAAAATCCATGCCTCTGCCATCTCTGCTCATTATAGCACAGAGCCACCTCTATTTTCACACCCCCTCATCAAGCAGTTCCTTATAGGGGCTAATAACTTAAGGCCACCTAGAAGAGCCCCTACCACTGGTTGGGACCTTAACTTTGTGTTAGAAAAGCTCACGCAACCCCCCCCCCCCCCTTGAGCCTGCAGCGTCAGTAGAGTTAAAATTCCTCTGTTGGAAAACGGTCTTGCTTCTGGCCATCACTAAACCCTTCATCATTTTCCATGCTGACAGGGTCTCCCTCAGGACTAACCCAACTTTCATGCCTAGAGTAGTGTCCAGTGTGGCTCTCAACCAATCTGTTCATTTCCCCACCTTTTTCCCTACACCTCAAAATAAGGGGAAAGGATCATGCACTTTTTAGATGTGCACAGACAGCTCAGATTCTTCCTGGATAGGACTAAGTCTTAGGAAATCTGACCAGTTGCTGGTCAGCTTTGCAGCAGGGGCAGAGGGCAAGGCCATATCAAAACAAACCATTTTGAAATGGATACCACATTTTATCCATTTCTGCTACAGAAACCATGGAAAACCACCCCCACAGGGGGTCGGAAAACATTCCTCTAGGGCAACTGCCACCTCTGCAGCTTTTCTCAGAGGGGTCCCTATCAGGGACATCCTGGAGGCTACAACATGGAGTTCTGTTCACACCTTCACTAAGCATTATCACCTGCATATATTTTCTAAATCCAGGTTAGGCTTTGCAACCGCAGTCCTGCAGGGCATTTTAGCCAGCCCCAACTGTTCTTGACTGCCTCCACCCGTTCTTCTTCAGCTTTGGGAATCATCCCAAGTGTGACGACTGCAACAGTGAAACATGAAGAACATAGTACAGTTGTGTACACTTACCATAAATGTGTATTCACTGTTGCAGTCCTGGATGTTCATCGCGTTTCACTGTTGCAGTCATTACACTTGGGTTATCCTGCTGGCAGGCTACCCGCAGTCGGCCCGAGTTCCAAAGTCTTGGTCCGGCGTCGGTTGATGCCACCTCTTCCCTGACATCAGTGCACCAGGGGTATAAAAGATGCAACCAACTCCAGGGGTATAAAAGATGCAGCCAACGCCATTTTCTTCAGTCTTTCTTGCCATGAGGTGCCCGAAGCAAAAGCAGTTCACAAGTGCCGGTCGGCCGACTCCTGAGATTTTTGAATCCGTTTCAGAACTGAAGTCTTCAATAAAGCTAAGTACCCCATTGGGGAAACTTTTTTCTTGCTCCAGAACTGATGTCAGTAAAAGTTAACGATTGTATTTCTTGTGGGAAGCAAATACCTCATAAGGATTTTCACTCTTACTGTATTCCTTGCCTAGGCCCTGACCACGACGTTACTAGTTGTCGGTTTTGTGCTAGATTCAACAAATGCACTATTAAAATTCTGTTTGATTTTGCCTTACGTTACTTTGGCCGAAGGTTTAACTGTATAATGCCGTCGGAACAACCAATGACCGGAATTCATAAAAAGCACAAAGACAAGGAAAAGGACAGGCATCCGAGGTCCAAAACTGACGAAGCCTCTTTTAGGCCAGTCGCCGGTTCTCAGTGAGACGCTTTTGCAGCCCCTGACACCCGCGCTACCTCAGAGCCACAGGCCGTATCCGACTCCCACGTGGAGACAACTAGGCCTCTGGATACTCAAGGTATTGGGCCTACGGAAACTATTCGCTCAGATGGGTCCGGAGCCGCTGAGCAGGCATTGGCTTCTGAGGGTGTTTTCAGACCTTCACAGCTTACTATTAAGTCCTCTGCAACAGCCAAGGTACACTCAAAGACACCAGTAAAGACGAGGAAACAAGTACAGCATTCTCCTGGACAGTCATCTAGACTTAATTACTTTGATCAGGGGATCCCATCCCCCTCCTGAAAAAAGGCCTAGGCAAGACACTGATTATGATTCCTCTGACCAGGTTTCTATTTCCTCTGATTCCTCTTCAGATCAGGGTTATTCTCTCCCTCCCTATGATGACTCTGATGCTGAAGAATCTATACCTTCAGCCTCTCCACCTGAGGATTATTCTTTTGGGGAAACTCTGCACTCCATGAGGGAACATTTCCACTGGGAGAGCCAGGATTATTCAGAATCCAAGAAAAGGCTCCGAGATTTTCTTTTACTGCTTCAGTACAGGCCCCTAGCTATCCCCCCTGTGCTTGATATTGTTGATTGTTTTCTCTGAATCCAGTCTGTCTCCTGATTCTTTACCCCCTGCACCAGTCAAGCCAGACAGATATTACAGGGTCCCTGACTCTCATAAATTTCTTTATAAAAACCCGGCTGCTGACCCAGAAACAATTTCTCAGGGTCCCAAAGGGGTTAAGGCTTCCACTGCAAAAAAAACCCTGTCCCCTCTGATAGGGATTCCAGAGCACTGGATAGATGGGGGGGAAAACATCTACACTTCTGCTACTTTAGCTGCAAGGGCTGTAAACTGCCAGTTTCACATGCTTAAATACCAACAGTACCTTATGTCTTTGTTAAAACAGAAAATGCTTACAAACTCAGAAAATCCTGACAATAAGGAAATGCAGGAATTATTGCATGCAGCTGAACAAGTGGGAAAGCATACTTTACAATGTTGTTTTGATTCAGAGGCTTCTTGCAGAGCTGCAGTTACAGGCTCTGTCATTCGAAGGCATGCTTGGTTGAAAGAACAAAGTTTACCTGAACATGTTAAAATAAAATTATTGGATGCTCCACTACAGCATGATATTTTGGTGTTAAGGCAGAAGAGGTGTTAAAGAAAATAGAGGATAAAGCAAAATCTATGCAGACAGTAAAGGATTTCTTACAGGTTCAACCACCTAGGTTTAGTAGAAACTGGCCTTCAAAAAATTGGTCCTTTCAGGTCTCAGACAGGCCACAAAGAGGCAGATACAGACGCCCAAGAGGCAGATCTCAGCACCAAGGATCCTACAGACCTAAACAATGGGGTGCTTCTACCCCCAAAGGAGGAGAAGACAAATCACAACCTTACAGGAAACAGTCCCAATGACTTCCCTCTACAAAGGCCAAGCACTTGCCTTTTGGCAACACCCCTAGGGGGAAAGCTAGCACTTTTTGCACAAAATTGGCACATAATTACCCAGGACAAATGGGTACTGAATATAATTACTCAAGGTTACAGGTTCCACTTTCACACCCTTCCAAAATCAAAAGGTATGCCGAACCTGCCACAAAACCAATGGGCAGAGGCACAAAAGGAAATTGCTGCGCTCATGGACATGGGAGCTATTGAAAGAGTACCACAGCAAGAACAGGGGCAAGGATTTTACTCAAGACTTTTCCTGGTACCCAGAAAGGACAAAGCCTGGAGACCAATACTGGACTTGTCAATCCTAAATACTTTCCTGGATGTTCCAAAGTTCAAAATGTTAACACTACAGCAACTTCTACCCATGCTGGGCAAGAAGGCTTGGCTAGTTACTTTGGACCTCAAGGAGGCATACCTGCATGTCCCAGTCAGACAATCTTGCAGAAGATACCTCAGATTCATAGCTGGCTCAATGCATTACCAATTCTCTGCACTGCCCTTTGGCTTATCTACTGCGCCCAGGGTCTTCGCAAAATGCCTGGCACCAGTAATTGCATTTTGCAGACAAAGAGGAATTCGAATGTATCCCTACTTGGACGACTGCCTTGTTCAAGCAGAGAGCAAGGACATTCTACTAAGACAGCTGGCGTTTGTAAAAACATTACTAATTTGCCTGGGGTACACTGTAAACGAAAAGAAATCAAAACTAGTGCCCTCTCAAGAGATAATAATCCTGGGTGCAAGCTTAAATGCAACTGTCCAGATGGCTTATCTCACGCCAGACAAACAAAGGCAATTGACTCATTGCTTTCAAATGATGGCAACAAAGACCCAGCTCCCTGCAAGAAAAATTCTGCAGGCCCTGGGTTTCATGGCATCCTGCATTCTACTAATTCAATATGCAAGACTGCATATGAGGAAACTACAGTGGTATCTAAAAAGTGTTTGGACTCAACATTGCCACAGCCTGGAAACAGTAATAACTATAATTCCCTGTCTACAACAGGAGTTTCTATGCTGGTCCCGGGCCTGTCACCTCAACAAGGGACAGCCCTTCACCTTGCCCACAGCCAGGCAGACAATAACAACGGACGCATCAGATCATGCCTGGGGGGGCGCACATGGAAGAAAAATGTATTCATGGCACGTGGCCCAGGGAACAAATGCATCTTCACATCAATCAAAAAGAGATGGTAGCTGTACAGAATGCCCTGACAGCCTTCAAGGATCTACTACATCCAGGACAACTATTGCTAAAGACAGACAATACTACAGTTATGTGGTACATAAGCAAGGGGGGCACACATTCCTACCCCCTCTGCAGGCAAGCCATGACTTTGTGGAACATGGCACTGACCTATCAAGTACATCTGCAGGCACAGTTCCTGCCAGGAAAGAAAAATACACTGGCAGATGAACTAAGCAGAAATCTCATGGATCCACACGAATGGAAACTAGATCCACAGGTCTTCAGCATGATAACAAGGAAATGGAGATGCCCAGACATAGATCTTTTTGCCTCCGCTCACAACTGCCAACTACAGAAATTTTGCACAAGGACTTATCACTCTTAAGCATGGAAAGTGGGTGCTCTTTCATTCAGCTGGGAAACCCTGACAGTTTATGCCTTCCCTCCACTGCCTCTTCTTCCCATGGTACTCCTAAAAGTCAGACAAGAGAAGCCAAAAATTATCCTGATTGCCCCAGACTGGCCACGCCAGCACTGGTACCCAATCCTAAAGAGCTTGTCTCAAGGCCCAGCCTGGCCTTTACCTCAAATTCCTCATCTCCTGACTCAACAGAACAACCAGACTCTGCACAGTCAACTCAGAACCTTAAATCTGGCTGCATGGCAGATAATATAGTCACTCAAACCACACCTCTCTCTAAAGCTGTTATGGATGTCATTTTAGAAGCCAGGAGGCCCAGCACTAGGAAATCCTGTGCAGAAAAATGGAAGAGATTATGTGCTTGGAACCAGGCCCAAGGACTCGAACCACTTGTTCCAAATATACCTCAGATTTTACAATACCTAACTGAGATGCTGGACAAAGGCCTTTCCTTTTCATCTATTGAGATCCATGCCTCTGCCATTTCAGCTCATTACAATACGGAACCTCCTATTTTTTTGCATCCACTACTAAAGCAGTACCTTAGAGGGGCAAGAAACATAAGACCCCCAAGGAGAGCACCAATACCTACTTGGGACCTCAATTTTGTTTTAGAAAAACTCACACTGCCTCCTTTTGAGCCAGCCAGCACAGCTGATATAAAATTCTTATCATGGAAAACTGCTCTGCTCCTAGCAATAACTTCAGCAAGAAGAGTCTCAGAGTTACAGGCACTAATGGTAGTGGAACCTTTCATCATTTTTCATCAGGACAGGGTCTCTCTAAGGACAAACCCAATGTTTATGCCAAAGGTGGTTTCCAGTGTGGCTCTTAACCAAGCCATTCATTTGCTAACTTTCTATCCAAATCCCCAGAATAAAGGGGAGAGACTTCTGCACACTTTGGACATACACAGGCAGCTACGATTCTACTTGGACAAAACAAAAGCTTTCAGAAAAACTGAGCAGCTGTTTGTAGCTTATGCTGCAGGATCACAAGGAAAGCCTATCTCAAAGCAGACATTTTCAAAATGGATAGGACACTGCATTCGCTTCTGCTATGCACAACATGGCAAATCAGTGCCTAAGGACATTAGGCCACATTCAACAAGAGCAGCAGCCACTTCAGCAGCTTTTCTCAGAGGAGTACCAACCAAAGACATTTTAGAAGCTGCAACCTGGAGTACAGTGCACACCTTCACAAAGCACTACCACTTACCTCTCTACTCTAAATCCAGAGCAGGCTTTGCCACTGCAGTCCTGCAGGGCCTGGTAGCCTCTCCTAATCCTATTTAGGCCCAGCCACCCATCCTCAGCTTTGGGATTCAACCCAAGTATAATGACTGCAACAGTGAAACATGATGAACATAGTACAGTTGTGTACCTACCATAGATGTATATGTTAGTGTATTCACTGTTGCAGTCCAGGTTACCCTCCCACCATCCCCCTTTTCATTGCTGGGACTTTTCTGTACTTCTCAACTCTATACAACCTATGTGGTGTATTTGCTTGTAGATGAAGGAATTGTTTATTTTAGTACATGCATGCTTTTTGGCATACCTTTTTACAGCCTTCCTATTTGGGGGCACCTGACATCTGGGGCAAGAAAAACTGAAGAAAATGGCATATGTTGCATCTTTTATACCCCTAGTGCACTGATGTCAGGGAAGAGGCGACATCAATCAACGCCGGACCAAGACTTTGGAACTCGGGCCGACTGCGTGTAGCCTGCCAGCAGGATAACCCAAGTGTAATTAATGACTGCAAACAGTGAATACACTCGAACATCTACATTTATGGTAGGTACACAACTGTACTTTTCCCACCCTCCATCCCCCCTTGTCTGTTTGTCTCTCTCTCTCTTCCTCACAGTGATATTTGTATTTACTTTCTACTGGTGATGTTATTCTACCATAACCTAGCTCTCTATTTGGAGGCTTCTAACATTTGGGGCAAGAAAAACTGATGTAATGGCATCAACTGTCTGTTTTTATACCACTGACAACCTGATGTCAGTCCTGGAGCGACAGCAACCGACGCAGCAATACTAAGCCTCTACTATTCGGGCTGACTGAGGGCTACCCCTGGCAGGATAACCCAAGTGTGATGACTGCAACAGTGAATACAGTCAAACATCTACATTTATGGTAAGTGTACACAAATGTACTTTGCTGTTTGTCTTTTAATAACCAATGTCATCTAGGAAGGGAAAATGTAAGTGCGGTCGGCAAATTCCACAGAAAGATGCACACAAACTCTGCTTAGGCCCATCACACAACCATACGACTTGTAATATCTGTGAGTCATTTCTGTCTAAGACCTTGCACAGCCGTCTGGCAGCCCTTATATTTTTTGTTGAAAACCAGTGACTAAAATGCCTACCTTAGGTATGGATCCTGAACTGGCCGTCGAGCTGGAGTCGCCTAAAAAGAAGGCCAAGTTTTTGAAGCCTGCTACTGCTGCACCTCTGTTTGACGTCCCACCAGCTACCAATCTAGGAGCTGAGGGTCATCCGGAAGAACTGGAGACTTTGGCAGGTACCATGTCTGAAGCCACCTTAGCATCACCAGTTGGTATGTCCGCTGAGATTTCTGCGACATCGGTCTGCTCTGATATTGAGAGGGAACCAGGCTTGTCTGGACGGCCTCCTTCAGTTTCCAAACAGGCCTCACGCCTGACACTAGGCCTTTGGCCTCTCAGACTACTCCTTAGACTCCTTGGAAGGAGATTCCCCACCAGAAGATATCACTTTTGGGGAGACTATCTCCAAAATGAGAGAATACTTCGTGGGACTCCTCACAAATGACAGAGGTACCAAAAAAAATACTTTGAGCTTCTCCAGATGGAGTTTCCCTCTCCCCCTACTATGCTATTCCCCCTGTGTTTCCAGCTTCCCTGGATGCATTTGCTTCTGCCTGCAAGACCCCCTGAATCCCAGCCTCCAGCCCCAGAAAGGCCAGATAGGTTCTATAAAGTCCCTGAAGATCACAAATACCTCATCAAGCCACCCATGGCAGACACAGCTGTCATTGCAGTGGCACCAGACAAGCAATCCAGGCAGATTCTTTCCTCTTTCCTGCTGCCATCAGATAAAGGCAGTAAGGTGATGGACACACTGGGGAAAAAAATGTACACTTCTCCACCCTGGCCTTTAGGGTCATTAATTACCAGACACACACATGATAAAGTATGCTCTGCATCTAGTTTCCCAGGCATCTACATTGCTCTCTTCCATGCCTGATTCCCCTACAAAGCCCCAAGTTGCCTCTAAGCTTTCCTTAGCAACACAGATATCCAGGCATTCCATAAAATGCAGTTACGATTCTGCTGAAGCCTCAGCCAGATCAGCTGCATCTGCTTTTGTATTATGCTGATGATGTTCATCGTGCATACAGCTGCAGTCATAACAGATGGGTTCTCCTGCCGTCAGGCGGGTCCTCGGTCAGCCGAATTCCAAAGTCTAGGTCCGGCGTCGGTTGTCGTCACCTCTTCCCTGACGTCAGTGCGACGGGTATAAAAGAACCAGCCGACGCCATTTTCCCCAGTCTTTCTTGCTGTGTGGTGCCCGAAGCAGAAGCAGTTCGCAAGTGCCGGTCGGCCAGCTCCTGAAATTACGAAAATTTTGCAACCGAAGTCTTCTTGAAAGCTAAGTACCCCGTTGGGGAAACTTTTCTTGCCTCAGACCGATGTCAGACAAAGTTAATAATTGTATTTCATGTGGGAAGCAAATACCGCATAAGGATTTTCATTCCCTCTGCATTCCTTGCTTAGGCCCAGACCACGACGTCTCGGTCTGTCGTTTTTGTGCTACATTCAACAAACGCATCATTAAGCGTCGGGCGGAGTTCGCCCAGCACTATTTTGGCAAAAAATTTAACTACATTGTCGTCGGATACTCCGACTCCAGTTTTGACTAAAAGACGCAAAGATAAGGACCGACACACGAGGTCCGCGGCCTCTACCGACACCACGCCAAAGCAGACTACAGGTGGTCCGGTTCTCAGCGAGGCGCCTACGCAGCCCCTGCCTACCAACGACACTTCATTGGCGGTGTCCACTGTGCCCGAGGTCGCAGGCTCCTCGGCCCACACCCCGACTACAGATACCGAAGCTACTCCAGGTGGTGAAACTCAGAATGTAGACAGGTCCTCCTCTCAAGGTGTCTTCAGGCCTTCCTCTTCTTTTTCCATCAAGGCTTTCACTAAGTCTAAAGCAGCCGTGCATTCTAAGAGACAAGATACACAGGGCCCTTCTCCAGGCCCCATGCCTAAAAAACAGATGCTTAAAATGGCTGAGGATTTAATTACTCTTATCAGGGGTTCTCAGCCCCCCCCTGGACAAAAGGCCCAGAGTGGAGGAAGAATTTCCCTCCTCGGACCAGGCCTCCATTATTTCAGAGCACACTGATGAACAGGAACATTCATACTCCCCTTTTGAAGATTCTGATGCAGAGGAGTCCATTCCCTCTGTCTCTCCCCCCTGAGGATTACTCATTTGGGGAAACCTTGCATACCTTGAGGGAACACTTCCACTGGGAAGGTCAAGAGTACTCAGACTCCAAGAAAAGGCTTAGGGATTTTCTCTTGCTCCCTCAGCACAGGCCTCTGGCTATACCTCCTGTCTTAGACATTCTAGATGATGTGTATTCGGAGGCCTGCCTTAACCCAGACTCTCTATCTCCAGCCCCAGTCAAGCCTGACAGGTACTACCGGGTTCCTGACTCACACCAATTCTTATACAAAAGCCATGCGGCTGACCCAGAAACTATCTCACAGGGCCCCAAGGGAATTAAGGCCTCCACTGCTAAAAATCCATTACCTTCAGAGAGAGATTCCAGATCTTTAGAAAGGTGGGGAAAAAAGGTATACACCTCTGCCACCTTAACCATGAGGGCATTAAACTGCCAGTTCATATGTTAAAGTACCAACAGTTCTGTTATCACAGTTGAGAAGCAAATGTCACAACCTGAACAACCAGACTTGAAGGAGTTACAGGATTTGATGCATAGTGCAGAACAAGTGGGTAAACATATACCTTGCAATGTGGTTTTGATGCTCTAGAGGCCTCATGTAGAGCTGCTGTTTCAGGATCAGTCATACGTAGACATGCCTGGCTCAAGGAGCAAACCTTACCAGATCATGTCAAAGCTAAATTACTAGATGCCCCTCTGCAAAAAGATGTATTTGGTGTTAAAGCAGAGGAGGTATTAAAGAAAATGGAGGAAAAGGCTAAATCAATGCAAACAGTGAAAGATTTTCTACAGGTACAACCACCACTTTTCAGTAGAAATTGGCCTTCCAAAAATTGGTCCTTTCCAGCCACGGACAGACCCCAAAGAGGTAGATACAGGCGACCGAGGGGCAGAGGGCAATCTCAAGGATCGTTTAGAGGCAGACAATGGCAAGCTCCTACACAAAGAGGTGGTGAGGATAGTTCACATGGCTCTGGAATTACAAATCGAACTTCAAGCACAGTACTTGCCAGGCAAGGAAAATACTCTGGCAGACAACCTAAGCAGAAATATGACAGACCCACACGAATGGAAGTTGCACCCTCAAGTTTTTACAGAAATAATTCAAGCATGGGGAAGGCCAGACATAGATCTCTTTGCCTCCCACAAAAATCACCAATTGACAAAATTCTGCTCAAGGACTTTTCATCCACAGGCCTGGAGAGTGGACGCTCTCTCTCTTTCATTTGGACAACAATGACAGTTTATGCCTTTCCACCTCTTACTCTGCTGCCCAAAGTTCTATTAAAAACCAAAGCAGACAGACCAAAGATGATTCTCATTGCTCCAGACTGGCCAAGACAGCACTGGTACCCACTCCTGAGGAGCCTGACGCATTCCCCACCATGGACCCTACCTCTAATGCCTCTTCTTCTGACTCAGCACAGCTTCAAAACTCTTCACAGTCAGCTGAAAACGCTCAATCTGGCCGCATGGAAGATTCCTTAACTTCACAACAGACCCTACTCTCCAAGGAGGTGCAGGATGTCATTTTGGAGGCTAGAAGGCCTTCTACAAGGAAAGCTTACTCCGCAAAATGGAAGCGATTCTGTGCCTGGAATGAGAAAAAGGGCCAGAATCCTGGAATACTGAATTTACCTCAAATATTACAGTATCTAGCTGAGCTGCTAAGCAGTGGACTTTCATTCTCCTCCATCAAAATCCATGCCTCAACCATCCATTTCTGCAGAATACAACACTGATCCTCCCTTATTCTCTCATCCCCTCTTAAGACAGTTCCTCAGAGGGGCTAGGAATATAAAACCCCCAAGGAAACAACCAATACCTGCTTGGGACCTCAACTTCATTCTAGAAAAGCTGACCTTGCCTCCTTTTGAGCCAGCTGCCTCAGCAGATTTGCAATATTTGTCCTGGAAAACAGCCTTCCTTCTGGCTATCACCTCAGCTCGCAGGGTATCGGAACTACAAGCCCTCGTGTCTGTGCAGCCTTTCATCGTTTTCCATCAGGACAGAGTTTCCTTACGGACCAATCCGTCCTTTATGCCAAAGGTGGTATCCAGGGTAGCTTTGAATCAGGCTATTCACTTACCTACCTTTTACCCTAATCCTCAAAACAAAGGGGAGAGACTACTTGGACATCCACAGACAGCTACATTATTATTTGGGCAGAACAAAGCCTTTCAGAAAATCAGAACAACTCTTTGTGTCCTATGCTATAGGAGCTCAAGGGAAGCCAATTTCCAAACAGACAATCTCAAAATGGATAGCCCACTGCATACACTTTTGTTATTCTTTTCATGGTAAAACTGTGCCTACAGGCATCAGATCTCACTCCACAAGGGCCACAGCTACCTCTGCAGCTTTCCTCAGAGGCGTTCCTACCAAAGATATTTTGGAAGCAGCCACTTGGAGTTCTGTGCATACCTTCTCCAAGCACTACCACCTACCATTATACTCCAAAACTAGAGCAGGGTTTGCCACTGCAGTCTTGCAGGGCATCCTGGCTCCTCCTAGTTCCACCTAGTGCCTACCACCCCTTTTTTAGCTTTGGGATTCTACCCATCTGTTATGACTGCAGCTGTATGCACGATGAACATAGTACAGTTTTGTACCTACCATAAATGTAGATGTTCGAATGCTAATACAGCTGCAGTCCAGGTTTCCCTCCTCCTTCCCCTCTTGGGACAGGCCTATTGGCTAACACCTCCTCATACAACTTGATTGGGGTATTCATTTATGGTGTATTTGCTTGCAACTACTGTTTTTTGATTATATTGCACTGCATTATTACATAAATTTATGTATTGCCTTCCTTCTGAGGGCACCTGACATCTGGGGCAAGAAAAACTGAAGAAAATGGCATCGGCTGGTTCTTTTATACCCCTGTCGCACTGACGTCAGGGAAGAAGCGACGACAACCGACGCCGGACCTAGACTTTTGAATTTGGCCGACCGAGGACCCGCCTGACAGCAGTAGAACCCATCTGTTATGACTGCAGCTGTATTAGCACTCGAACATCTACATTTATGGTAGGTACAAAACTGTACTTTCTTGCATGTTTCACACTTGCAGTCATTGCATTTGGGTGATCTGCCTGCAGGTAGCCCTCAGCCGGCCTGAATATCAAAGTCTTGGATTCCTGCGTCGGATGCTGTCTCTTCTTCCATGATGTCAGGTCGTCAGGGTTATAAAACATGTAGCCGACGCCATTACATCCGTCTTTCTTGTTATGCGGTGCCCGAAGCAGAAGCAGTTCTCAAGTGCCCGTTGGCCGACTCCTGAAATTTTCATTTTTGAGTTTCAGAACTGAAGTCTTCAAAAAAGCCAAGTATCCTGTTGGAAAGCTAAGTATCCTGTTGGGGATCCTTTTTCTTGCTCTTAACCGATGTCAGTAAAAGTTAACAATTGTCTTACCTGTGGAAAGCAAATACCTCATGAAGATTTTCATTTGTACTGCATTCCTTGCTTAGGCCCAGACCACAATGTCCTTTGCTGTCAGTTTTGTGCTTCATTCATCCCCTGAACTATTTGTCGTCTGTCTATTTTTGCAGCAAATTATTTTGGTACTCTGTATAACTATCCAGAAATGCCTTCTGTAAGCCATCTGACTACCAACATTCCGAAAAAAAACGTAAAGATAAAGACCGAGACAGACCGCATAGGTCCATAACTGCCGATGCTGCTTCCGTTAAGCTAGTCGCCAGTTCGCTGGTACTCAGTGAGACTTTTTCGCAGCCCCTGATACCCGCTACTTCAGATTCACAGGCCTCTACTTACTGAGATCCATTCGGAGTCCGGTATGCCTTGAGAGACTTCTTCGACTATGGAAACTGCGGATGTCTCTACCTTGGATGGGTCCGGAGCCGCTGTGCAGGCACTGGCTTCTGAGGGTATATTCAGGCCTACAGATTTGCATATTAAACAGACGTCATTTTCTTTTTTAAGGCCTAAAACTCAACCCACTCCTAGAAAACAGACGTCCAAACTGCATGGTCAAGCCCATATGCCTAAACAAATGCTTAGAATGGCTGAAGACCTTATTACTTTAATTAGGGGAAGCCAACCATCTCCCTCTAAGAGACCTAAAACTGATTTTCCTTCTGATTCTTCTGATCAGGATTCTGATATTTCTGTCTTCTGATTACCAGGGTTTCCCCGTATCTACCTATGAGGATTCTGATGCAGAGGATTCCATTCCCTCAGCTTCCCCTCCAGAAGATTTTTCTTTTGGTGAAACCTTGCACTCTCTTAGGGAGCATTTCCTCTGGGAAAGCCAGGATTACTCTGACTCCAAAAAGAGGCTTAGGGAAATCTTACTCCTCCCTCAACACAGGCCTTTAGCTATCCATCCTGTTCTGGACAATTGTAGATGATGCCGTCTTGGGATCTATCCTGGCCCCAGACACTTTACTGCCAGCTCCCAGAAAACCTGACCGGTATTACAGAGTACCTGACTCTCACAAGTTCCTTTTCAAGAATCCGATTGCGGATCCCGAGACCATTTCCCAAGGACCAAAAGGTATTAAGGGTACTGCTGCCAAAAACCCTACGCCCTCTGATAGAGATTCCAGGGCCTTGGACAGATGGGGTAAGAAGGTATACACTTCTGCTACTTTGGCCATTAGGGCCTTAAATTGCCAGTTTCATATATTGAAGTATCAGCGGCATTATGGGACTACTTAAACAGAAAATGTTGATTCCTGACTGTGCTGAACATAATGAATTACAGGATTAATACTGCGGTGGTGGTGCTGCGGTAGCATTGTCGCCTCATAGCAAGACGTTGTCCCGTTCGATTCTCAGCTAGAGCGTCTTCTATGGGGTGTGCCTTTGTTGAAGGTTGTGCGTCAGGGCTGGTAACCCGGTACGTAAAAATCCACTACCAATCATTAGCGGACAGGAGTTCCGCTGTGGCGACCCCTAACCGGGAAAAGCCGAAAGACACAAACAAATGCATTCTGCTGAACAAGTTGGTAAACATACTTTGCAATGTGGTTTTGACTGTTTAGAAGCATCTTGCAGGGCTACTGTCACTGGGTCTATACTTAGAAGGCATGCTTGGCTTAAAGAGCAAAACTTGCCAGTTCCAGTTAAAGCTAAATTACAGGATGCTCCCTTAAACCAAGACTGCCTGTTTGGCAACAAAGCAGTAGTAGTACTTAAAAAGATGGAGGAAAAAGCTAAATCTACGCAAACTGTTAAAAATGTCCTGCAAGTACAGCCTCCCAGATTTAGTAGGCATTGGCCTTCTAAGAAATGGTCCTTTCCATTCTCTTCCAGCCCTTCTCAGTCCAAACTGAGGAACAGCAGATCACCTAGGCTACAGTCTCAAGGTACACACAAGCCTAACCATTGGGGAGCTCTCACTTCTAAAGCTGCAAGTAGTAAGACACCCCCCTATGGAAAAATGTCACAATGACTTAACCTTTCCAAGACCTGCTCAATTGCCTGCTCCCTTAGGGGGAAAGATTGCCCTGCATGCAAAAAACTGTGAACTCATTACCCAGGACAAATGGGTTTTAAATATAGTTTTCCAAGGATACAGATTCCACTTCCACACCTTACCAACCCCAAACAGTTGGCCAGACCTACCCCCAAATCAGTGGACAGAGGCTCAACAGCAGGTTCTTTCTCTTCTAAGTATCAGGGCTATTCAGCCTATCCCAGCAGAAGAAAGAGGACAAGGATTTTACTCAAGACTTTTCCTGGTACCCAGAAAAGACAGCTCTTGGCATCCTATCCTGGACCTCTCTATTCTAAACACCTTTTTGGTAATCCCAAAATTGAAAATGCTAACACTTCAACAGCTGCTTCCTATGCTAGGCAAAGATGCCTGGTTGGCAACCTTAGACTTAAAGGAAGCGTACCTGCACATTCCAATAAGGGAATCTTGCAGGAAATACCTACGCTTCAGAGCAGGCTGCATGCACCATCAGGTCTCTACACTTCCCTTTGGCTTATCTACTGCGCCCAGGGTATTCACAAAGTGTCTAGCTCCAGCCATTGCATTTTGCAGGCAGAGAAATATTCAAATATACCCATACCTGACAATTGTTTGATTCAGTCAGAAAGTCAGGACATGGTATTAAAACATCTGGCATTTGTAAAGAAACTTCTAACCTCGCTGGGGTACACCGTAAATGAAAAGAAATCTCACCTAGTACCCTGCCAACAGATTGTATTCCTGGGAGCAAGCTTGAACACAACTTCCCAGATGGCTTACCTCACGCCAGACAAACAAGTTTGACAGCCTACTTCAAACTACTGGCCACAAAGACCCAGCTATCTGCAAGGAAAATCCTGTAAGTCCTGGGGTTCATGGCCTCTTGCATTCTACTAATTCCATATGCAAGACTGCATATGAGGAAACTACAGTGGTATCTAAAAAGCCTGTGGTGTCAACATTCTCAGGACCTGGAATCAATGATTCCTATCATTCCTTGTATAAAGACAGAGTTCCTTTGGTGGGCAGAGGCCTGCCACCTCAACAATGGGCTCTTTTTCAATCTACCCCCTGCCACCCAAACCCTGACTACAGACGCATTAGACTATGCATGAGTCAGATGCACTTGCTTATCAAACAAAAAAATAAATGTTAGCTGTACGGAATTCCCTAACCGCCTTCAAAGACCACATCCTTCCAGGACAATTATTGGTAAAGACAGACAACACCACAGTTATGTGGTACATAAAAAAACGGGGGAACCCACTCATACCCTCTCTGCAGACTAGCCATGGTTCTGTGGAACACAGCATTGAGCTACCAAGTGCACCTACAAGCTCAATTCCTGCCAGGCAAGCTAAAGTCACTGGCAGACTACCTTAGCAGAAATCTCATGGACCCACACGAATGGAAACTGAAACCAAAAATATTCAACCTCTTGAGGAACAAATAGGGGGACTCGAGAGATGCACTGGTTTGCCTTCCCTCAGAACTACCAATTAGACAAATTCTGCACAAGGACTCCCCACAGTCAAGCTTGGAAAGTGGATGCCCTGTCCTTTACCTGGGAAAGCCGCTCAGTTTATGCCTTTCCCCCCTCTGCCTCTCCTCTCGAAGGTTCTGCTAAAGATCAAACAGGACAAACCAAGGACAATACTGATTGCACCAGACTGGCCTCGCCAGCACTGGTACCCCCTCTTGCACAGTATGATACTGCTGGATCCATGGCACCTACCTCAGACACCTTTCCTGCTGTCCCAGCAGGCGGGACAGATTCTGCACCCTCCACTCCAAACTCTGAACCTTGCAGCCTGGCTAATTCTTGAGCTCTCCAATAGCATCCCTCAGTAAGCAGGTGCTAGATGTCTTTCTGGAAGCAAGGAGACCTAGTACTAGAAAATCCTATGCGGACTAGTGGAAAAGATACTGTTCCTGGAGCCATTCCCAGGATATAGGCACTACGGTGCCAAGTTTACCTCGTATTCTTCAGTACTTAACAGAAATGCTCCACAAGGGCCTATCCTTCTCGTCAATTAAAATTCATGCCCCTACAGTTTCAGCACGTTATAATACTGAACCCACCCCTCTTCTCTCACTCCCTGTTTAAGCAGTTCCTCAGAGGGGCTAAAAATTTAAGACCCCCCCCCCAGGCAAGCCCCTATTCCAGCCTGGGACCTTAACTTTGTCTTGGAAAAGCTCACTTTCCCTCCATTTGAACTAGCTGCAACTGCAGAGTTGAAATTCCTTTCTTGGAAAACAGCCTTCCTTCTAGTCATCACTTCAGCAAGAAGAGTGTCTGAATTACAGGCCCTCATGGCAGTGGAGCCCTTCATTATCTTCCATGCAGACAGGGTTTCCCTCAGGACCAATCCTTCTGTTATGCCCAAGGTGGTGTCTAGTGTGGCTCTGAATCAGTGTATTCATTTGCATACCTTTTTCGCGAATCCACAAAACAAGGGAGAACGAATTCTGCACTCTTTGGACGTGCACAGACAACTTATATTTTATTTGGACAGGACTAAGCCTCTCAGAAATTCTGAACAGCTGATAGTTGGCTTTGCTGCAGGGGCAGAGGGGAAGGCCATTTCAAAGCAAACCATTTCTAAATGGATAGCCCATTGCATTTATTTCTGCTATAAGCACCATGGAAATCCAACCCCACAAGGGATAAGGTCACATTCCACCAGGGCTGCATCTACCTCTACAGCCTTTTGTCAGAGGGGTCTACCTGGAGCTCTGTTCATACCTTCACCAAGAATTACCACAGGCCTATTTTTTTCTAAATCCAGAGCTGGTTTTGCCGCTGCAGTTTTGCAGGGCATAATAGGTGGTCCTAATGCTCTCTAACTGCCTCCTCCCTTCCTTAGCTTTGGGAATCTACCCAAATGTAATGACTGCAACATTGAGACACAAGAACATAGTACAGATGTTCATCATGTTACATTGCTGCAGTTATTACACTTGGGTTATCCTGCCATCAGGCGGTCCCGCAGTCGGCCAGAGTTCCAAAGTCTTGGTCCGGCATCGGTTGCTGTCGCTTCTTCCCTGACAGTGCGCCAGGGTATACAAGATGCATCCGACATTTTCTCCAGTCTTTCTTGCCGCGCGGTGCCCGAAGCAGAAGCAGTTCGCAAGTGCTGGTCGGCCGACTCCTGAGATTTTCGAAGTCGAATTTCACATCCGAAGTCTTAATAAACCTAAGTACCCCGTTGGGGAAACTTTTTTCTTGCCTCAGACTGATGTCAGAAAAAGTTAATAATTGTATTTCTTGTGGGAAGCAAATAACTCATAAGGGCTTCCACTCTTACGGTATTCCATGCCTAGGCCCTGATCACGACGTCACTAGTTGTCGGTTTTGTGCTAGATTTAACAAACGCACTATAAAAAGACGTTTTGATTTTGCTTTGCACTACTTTGGCCGAAGGTTCAATTATACTATGCCGTCGGATCAACAGACAACCGCAATTCCAAAAAAACACAAAGACAAGGATAAAGACAGGCGTCCGAGGTCCAAAACCAACGACGAAACCTCTTCTAGGCCAGTCGCCGGTTTGCCAGTTCTCAGTGAGGCGCTTTCGCAGCCCCTGACACCCGCTACCTCAGAGCCACAGGCCGCCTCCAACTCCCACGTGGAGACAACCAGAAACTCAAGGTATTGGGCCTACGGTAACTAATCCCTCAGATGGGTCCGGAGCCGCTGAGCAGATATCGGCTTCTGAGAGTGTTTTCAGACCTTCACAACTTAACATTAAAGCAACAGCCAAGACAAAAGTACCATTAAAGACAAAGAAACAAGTACAGCATTCTCCTGGACAGTCCTCCATGTCTAAGAAACAGATGCTTAAAATGGCCGAAGACCTCATTACTCTAATCAGGGGTTCCCATCCCCCTCCTGAGAAAAGGCTTAGGCAGGGTACAGACTATGATTCCTCTGACCAGGTTTCCATTTCCTCTGATTCCTCTTCAGACCAGGGATACTCTCTACCCCCCTATGATGACTGATGCTGAAGAATCTATCCCTTCAGCCTCTCCTCCTGAGGATTATTCTTTTGGGGAAACTTTACATACCATGAGGGAGCATTTCTATTGGGAAAGTCAGGATTATTCAGAATCCAAGAAAAGGCTCAGGGATTTCCTTTTATTGCCCCAGCACAGGGCCCTGGTTATTCCGCCTGTGCTAGATATTGTGGATGATATGTTCTGAATCCAGCTTATCTCCTGATTCTTTGCCCCCTGCACCAGCCAAGCCAGATAGGTATTATCGAGTCCCTGACTCTCACAAGTTTCTTTATAAAAAAGCCTTCTGCTGATCCAGAAACTATTTCCCAGGGTCCAAAAGGGGTTAAAGCTTCCATTGCAAAAAATCCAGTACCCTCTGACAGAGATTCCAGAGCTTTGGATAGATGGGGGAAGAAAGATTACACTTGTGCAACTTTAGCAGTAAGGGCTTTAAATTGCCAGTTTCACATGCTTAAGTACCAACAATATTTAATGGCTCAGTTAAAACAGAAAATGCTTGCAAGCTCAGAAGCTCCTGACTGTAAAGAAATGCAGGATGTCCTTCATGGATGCATTATTACATGCAGTTGAACAGGTGGGAAAACATACTCTGCAATGTGGTTTTGATTCTTTAGAGGCCTCTTGTAGAGCCGCAGTTACAGGTTCTGTGATTCGAAGACATGCTTGGTTAAAAAGAACAGAGTTTACCTGATCATGTTAAGGCAAAATTATTGGATGCTCCTTTACAGCATGATACCTTGTTTGGTGTTAAGGCAGAAGAGGTGTTAAAGAAAATGGAGGATTAAGCTGAATCTATGCAAACACTCAAGGATTTCTTACAGGTACAGCCACCTCAATTTAGCAGAAATTGGCCAACAAAGAATTGGTCCTTTCCAGTGTCAGACAGGCCACAAAGAGGCAGATACAGACGCCCAAGAGTCAGATCTCAACCCCAAGGCTCTAACAGACAACTACAGTGGGGCACCTCAACCCCAAAAGGAGGTGAGGACAAGTCTCAACCTTACAGGAAACAGTCCCAATGACTTCCCCCTTCGCACGCCAAGCACTCCCTTTTTGGCAGCCCCCTTAGGGGGAAAACTAGCACTTTTTTCTCAAAACTGGCAAACAATCACCCAAGACAAATGGGTTCTGAACATTGTGTCTCAAGGTTACAGGTTCCACTTTCATACTTTACCAAGGCTAAAAGGAATGCCAGACCTGCCACAGAATCAATGGGCAGGGGCACAAAAACAAATTTCAGCCCTCATGGACATGCGAGCTATTCAAAAAGTACCACAACAGGAACAAGGACAAGGATTTTACTCGAGACTCTTCCTGGTCCCCAAAAAGGACAAGGCCTGGAGGCCCATACTAGACCTTTCAATTCTAAATACTTACCTGGATATTCCGAAATTCAAAATGTTGACATTACAGCAGCTTCTACCCATGCTGGGCAAGAAGGCTTGGCTGGTTACTCTGGACCTCAGAGGCATACCTGCATGTCCCTATCAGACAAAATTGCAGAAGATACCTCAGATTCAAAGCTGGTACAATGCACTACCAATTGTCTGCACTGCCCTTTGGCTTATCTACTGCGCCCAGGGTCTTTACAAAGTGCCTGGCACCTGTAATTGCATTTTGCAGACAAAAAGGAATTCAAATATATCCATACCTGGACGACTGCCTCATTCAAGCAGAGACAAAGGACATTCTTCTACAGCATCTGGCGTTTGTAAAAAGGTTGCTAATTTCTCTAGGGTACACAGTAAACGAAAAGAAGTCAAAACTAGTGCCCTCACAACAGATTACATTCCTGGGTGCCAGCTTAAATACAACGGCCCAGATGGCTTATCTCACGGCAGGCAAACAAATTCAATTAACTCAATATTTTCAGTTACTGGCAACAAGTCCCATCTCCCTGCAAGAAAAATTCTGCAGGCCCTGGGATTCATGGCATCCTGCATACTACTAATACCATATGCCAGACTGCATATGAGGAAATTGCAAATTACAATGGTATCTAAAAAGTGTTTGGACTCAACACTCTCACAGTTTAGAAGCAGTAATTCCAATGATTCCCTGCCTACAACAAGAGTTTCGATGGTGGGCACAGGCATGTCACCTAAACAAGGGTCAGCCTTTTACCCTACCCACAGCCAAGCAGACTCTAACAGATGCTTCGGATTACGCCTGGGGAGCACACATGGCAGGAAAATGCATTCAGGGCAAGTGGACCACATACCAGATGCATCTTCACATCAATCAAAAAGAGATGTTGGCTGTTCAAAATGCCCTAAGAGCTTTCAACGACCTTCTGCATCCAGGACAATTATTACTAAAGACAGACAACACCACAGTAATGTGGTACATAAACAAGCAAGGGGGGCACTCATTCTTATCCCCTGTGCAGGCAAGCCAAGACCTTGTGGAATACAGCTGTAACTTATCAAGTTCACCTGCAAGCGCAATTCCTGCCAGGAAAGAAAAATACTCTGGCAGACGATCTAAGCAGAAATATCATGAACCCTCATGAATGGAAATTGAACCCACAAATCTTCAGCATGGTAACGCAAAAATGGGGATGCCCAGACATAGATCTTTTTGCCTCCCCACTGAATTGCCAACTACAAAAATTCTGCACAAGGACTTTAATTACAAACAAGCATGGAAGGTGGATTGCCTTTTGTTCAGCTTGAAAAACGTAAAGGTTTATGCCTTCCCGCCACTGCCTCTCCTTTCAAAGGTACTCCTAAAAGCCAGACGAGAAAAACCACAGATGATCCGGATTGCTCCAGACTGGCCACGCCAGCACTGGTACCCTATCTTAAGGACAGACTGGCCACGCCAGCACTGGTACCCTATCTTAAGGAACTTAGCTCAAAGCCCACCATGGATTTTGCCTCATATTCTGCACCTTCTGACTCAACAAAACAATCAGATCCTGCACTGTCAGCTCAAAACCGTAAACCTGGCTGCATGGCAGATTCACATTTTGGAGGCCAGGAGGCCTAGCACCAGGAAAGCTTACTCAGAAAAATGGAAGAGATTCTGCGCCTGGAACCAGGCTCAAAGCCTTGACCCTCTTGTTCCAAACATTCCTCAGATTTTACAATACTTAACTGCTGGACAGAGGCCTATCCTTCTCATAAATTAAGATCCACGCCTCTGCCATTTCAGCACATTACAACACGGATCCTCCTTTATTCTCTCATCCCTTGCTAAAGCAGTACCTCAGAGGGGCTAAAAACATAAGACTGCCCGGAGAACACCAACTTGGGACCTCAATTCCGTTTTGGAAAAATTAACCCTACCACCTTTTGAGCCAGCCAGTACAGCCGATCTAAAATTTTTATCATGGAAAACAGCTCTGCTCCTGGCAGTAACTTCAGCACGAAGAGTCTCAGAGCTACAGGCATTAATGGCAGTGGAACCTTTTATAATTTTTCATCAGGACAGGGTTTCTTTAAGGACAAAACCCTACCTTTATGCCAAAGGTGGTATCTAGTGTGGCTCTTAACCAAACCATCCATTTGCCAACTTTTTATCCAAACCCCCAGAATAAAGGGGCGAAACTTCTGCATTCTTTGGACATACACGGGCAGCTACGCTTCTACTTGGACAAAACAAAAGCTTTCAGGAAAACTGAGCAACCGTTTGTAGCATATGCTGCAGGATCACAGAGCAAGACTATCTCAAAGCAGACTATATCCAAATGGATAGGACACTGTATTCGTTACTGCTACGCACAGCATGGAAAATCAGTCCCAAATAACATTAGGCCACATTCCACCAGGGCAACAGCCACTTCAACAGCCTTTCTCAGAGGAGTACATACCAAAGAAATTTTGGAGGCTGCAACTTGGAGTTCAGTGCACACCTTTACCAAGCATTACCACCTGCCTCTTTACTCTAAATCCAGAGCAGGATTTGCCACTGCAGTTCTGCAGGGCCTCATAGCCAATCCTAACTCTTTATAGTCCAGCCATCCAACTTTAGCTTTGGGATTCTACCCAAGTGTAATGACTGCAGCAGTGTAACACTATGAACATAGTACAGTTTTGTACCTACCATAAATGTAGATGTTTGAGTGTTCACACTGCTGCAGTCCAGGTTACCGTCCCTCCATCCCCTCTGAAATAGCTGGACGTATCTATACTTTTCTATCCTATACAACCTTTGTGGTGTATTTGCTTGTAACTGAAAGTATTGTTTTTATTTTATATGTATAATTTTTATTAGCAATATGTATTGCCTACCTGCTTGGGGGCAGCTGACATCTGGGGCAAGAAAAACTGAAGAAAATGGCGTTGGATGCATCTTGTATACCCCTGGCGCACTGACGTCAGGTAAGAAGCGACAGCAACCGACGCCGGACCAAGACTTTGGAACTCTGGCCAACTGTGGGACTGCCTGACGGCAGGATAACCCACGTGTAATGACTGCAGCAGTGTGAACACTCGAACATCTACATTTATGGTAGGTACAAAACTGTACTTTCCCCCTACTTCATCTATACAAAGGCAATCACGACAAGTCCCCCGTCCCCCCCCCCCCCCAGTGGATCTACTCACACAGCACCAGGGAACACAGATTCACCCACAGTGGAGATCCCCTGCACCTCTCCCTGTGGTTGAAAGGATTCTGATTCCCTTCAGACACCTGTACAACAGACATGCTCTCAGTCCTGCAGGAAGCCAGGAAATCAAACACAAGAAAATCCTCTCTAAATGGAGAAGATTTTCTATCTGGTGTCAGAAAAGACAGAGCCGCTGGACAGCGACCTGCCTCTAATTCTCTCACCTGTGTGAACTGCTAAAGACGAGCTTGTCTTACTCCTCATTAAAAGCTCAGCTGCCTGCCTTTTTTGCCTGCCTATAGAGCCTGCACTAGCTTCCAGACTTCTAGCCAAGCTATTCCTAAAAGGTGGTTTTACACTTAAGACCCCCTAGAAAACTGAGTACTCCTTGTGCTGAAAAAACTCACTCTGCCACCCTTTGAACCATCTGGCAAGGCTGACTTGAAATTTATCACTTAAACAGTACTGCTAGTAGCTTTGAGATTAGCTAGAAGGGTCTCAGAGCTCCAAGCCCTCATGGCTACTCCAGCCTTCCTAGTTTTCCATGTGGACAGGGTCACCCTCAGGATTAATCTCTCCTTCACTCCCAAGGTGGTTAATGACCTCTCCCTAAATCAAACTGTTCACCTTCTTTCCAAATCCTCAGGGAAACCGTGAGAAGAGTCCTTCACTCCCTGGATGTACACCGGCAATTTCGTTTCTACTTGCATAAGACCAAGCCTATACGCAAATCAGACCAGCTGTTTGTTTCCTTCCACCCCAGGGCTCTGGAGAAACCTGTGAGAAAACAAACCATTCCTTCTTGGATTGCTATGGCCATCGCCTTTTGTTACTCGCACCATGGAAAGACACAAACGGGCGTCAGAGCCCATTCCACAAGGGCCATGGCTTCCTCTGGAGCCTTCTTTAAAGGTCTAGAAATTAACTCCATTCTGGAAGCTGCTATCTGGTCATCTGTGCACACCTTCACCAGACACTGCAAGATGTCTTAAATTCTCGTAGTAATGTGAACATCCTCCAACAGGGCCTTAGCCAAACTGACTGGTGCCAGAAGCATGGCCTCAAACTGAATGCAAAGAAATGCATTATTATCCCCTTTGGGGAAAATGTCATCCCCACTAATTATCACATTAATAACAACATACTAAGCATGCAGTCAGTTGTGAGGGACTTGGGCACCCAGGTTGATAGCAACCTGTCTTTTGACCACCACGTTGCCTCCATTGTACAGAAGCGTTCTACTTGGCCCACCTCATAAATAAGGGTATTTCATCCAGGAACAAGGAGGTCATAACATCCCTGTACTCCTGTCTGTCAGACCCATTATAGAGTACAGTGCCCCCTTAGGCATGTACCTTGCCAAGCACATGCAGCAGTTGGAGAGACCACAGAGGTTCCTGACCAGGAAAATCCAGGGTCTCAAACACCTATCCTGTACCGATAGACTAAAAGCCCTGTCCTGCTACTCCGTCTCATACAGACTGCTCAGAGGTGACCTGTGTCTGATATACAAGGCCATTTCAGACCCAGCATTGATGGAGTTGCTGCATATCCGTAAGACAAACTGCACTTGCGCAACCCACACACAAGGCCTTAAACTGGTCCGTGATATTAATAGAACTAGTTGGCGGGATAGATTTGTGTCCCAGAGAGTCCCCCATCTGTGTAATAGACTCCCTCTCCATGTCAAGCATAGTACCAGTACTCTCTAGCCCTCTTTAAAAGGAACCTGGATGACTGGATGGGAAAAAGAAAATATACCCATGGGATCCCACTTGTGTCCCTGCTGGACAGGGGAAACAGGGTACTGACTTTGAGGGAACATGAGCAAAATTCTTGGCTAGGCTTATAAGGGCATCCGGGCAAATAGCCTAATAACCTATGAACCTATGTGGTGAGACTCGTGGGTCAGTTCCTGGTGACCAGAGGAATCACAACCCCTCCCTCCCACCCGGAGTGAGGGATATTCTCCACAGACTCCAACATGTATTCCTCCTTGGAGGAATCTAAGTCCTTGACACTGTTGCCTATCCTGGTTCCAGCTTCTTCGGTTCCACTGGTAGGACCTCACCATGGCTCCAGAGCCTGCCCTTTGTCCATCGACTCACTCTGAGCTGAGCCATCCTTGGGATCGTGACTGGGCTGTCGGCACTGTGACCCCTAGTACGGCGCCTGTTTTTTCTATGGTGCCGTCTGCTACAGTTAGTTATCTTGGCAGCACCAAGTCCTCTTGGGAATCCTTCCCTGGGGGTGGGCTTGGCGGAGTGGGGTGTGACTCCGGTTCTGAGATTGTCCTTCTCTGTTCCGGGCTCCTATCCCTCTTCAAGTGGGCCTGCTTTCCAGGTGATGGAGAGGGCCTTGCCTCAGCAGGTACCCAGCTGATTTCCTTGGCATCAGAGTACCATATATATTCACTCTCTGGACCGCAGCTGGCACAGTCCACTACACTGGGACACCGAGCACAAGAGCCTCAAGATACCCTACCGCAAGGCACCATCTCTTTGGAGTCCTCTTCAGATCCTCCCGCTGAGGAGGTAGCCCGGAAGAGATCGTGCAAGAGGAAGCACATAGATTCCCCTGAAAAGTCCCTTACCAAAGATACAGACTACGATGATGGGGAAGGGTACCCATGGTCACCCCCTGAGGAGGTGTCCTTTGGAGACATTCTAGAAATTCTGAAACAGCGGGGTGACTGGAAGCCCTCCAACCCTTCCTCTGAGGGGGTCTGTATTCTTGCAGGCTTTTCGTGCTTGACCCTGTACCTCTTGGGTGACCTTACCTGCAGATGAACTAATCCAGCTCATCGTGCAGCACTCATGGAAGAGTCCTGACACTGTTGAACTTACCCCCTGGAGACCAGACAATATTCTATCCCCACCAGAGGAATTTCCCAATTAGTCCAAAGTCTTGGCAGTAGATGCTATGGTGGTGGCCACTAAGAACTCGCCAAGGAGAGTTCTACTATCCATCCTCCAAACAAGGAGTGTCGGAAGATGGATAGACAAGGGAAGTGGGTATATGCTTCATCAACCTTTGCCATTCAGTCCTTGAATTACTGGGCACATTTTACCTGTCTCCAGAGAGACCTAATTACGGAACTCTACCAGGAGCAGTTTTTGATGAGGTAGGTGACAAAATTGCCTCACAGCTTGCCACCATGGAATCCATTTCTAATTAATCCATGAGGTTGATTTCTCATACTACCCAAGGGGCGGGTAGAGCAGCGGGTGCAGGTGTTGTTTTGAGACATCAGGCCTGGCTGCACTTGTGACTTTGCAGACCCCTTTAAGTCCTCCTTTGTCAACGCTGCTGTTGACACTTCCTCTTTTTGGCCCAAAGGTAAAGGGCACATTAACCAGGTGTGAGAAGGACTGTAAAAGCTTGTCTGCCTTGGGCGTACGCCCCCCCCCCCCCCAGCGATCTTATTCTAGGAATCAGAGGAGTGGAAAGATGTGGTACAAAAAGTCCCAGTGTCCTTTCTGCAACACACATGGTGAGCTTTCTCCCCAGGGCAGAGGTGGGAAACTCATCAGGAAGATGCCCCAGAGGCAGAGGGGGGTCCGTGTTATCAGGGATCCAGGGATTCTTTCTCTGGACAGCTCTATCAGCACTCCTGAAGAGCGGCCCAATTGCTTACCTCTGGAAGCACTCTGGGGACAGTTTTCTCTGCACCACCTTGCCTGGCAATCCATAATGACAGATTTGTGGGTGCAGACTGCAATAACCAGAGGTTACAATATCCCCTTCAATCTTTTCCCAAAGCTGCTAAGGCGAATCCCCGAAGTTCCACCCAGTCAAAGCAAGGCAGCAGCTCAAGAAATTCAAAAGCTGCTCAAAAGAGATATCCAAACAGTCCCACCAGACCAAATAGGATCCGGTATTACTCTGGGTTCTTTTTAGTACTAAAGAAGACAGGGGACTGGAAGCCAATTTTGGACCTCAGCATCCTAAACAAGTTTGTCAGACAGATGAAATTCCAGATGGTCACAATTCGGTCTATCCTTCTGTTTCTGGAGAAAGACTATTGAATGTGCTCGCTAGATCTCCAGGATGCGTATTACCACATAAAAATGGAAAAACGCTCCAGGAGATTACTCCGCTTCTGGCTGGGAGCCAATTACTACCAATTTTGAGTGCTGCCCTTTGTCTCTCTGCAGCGCCCAGAGTGTTTACCAAATGCATGCCAGTGGTGACAGCTCACTTGAGACTGCATGGATTCCGGGTGTTTCTATATTTAGACGATTAGTTCCTTACTGCCCCCACCAAGCGTGTACTGGTAACAGCCTTACATTACACCCTAAAGCAGTCGAAATCCTTGGGGATCTCTGTAAACTAAGAAATCTGGAATTCATAGGGCAACTTCTGACACTCTGTTTTGCCTATTCTGTCTCCCACTTCAAAGGTTGCAGCGACTTAGATGTCAACTGTGGGTGATGCTCTCTCAGGACAAGGTTTTAGCTCATACAGTCCTTCAACTACTTGAATCAATGGCAGCATCTCTCACCATAGTTCCTCTAGCAAGACTACACGAGAATCCTACAATGTCTCTTACCGACAATGGTTTCTGTTGACTCATCCACATAACAAACCATTGCAAACAAGACTTAATTTGGTGGATGAAACCAGAAAATGCTCTGTGGAGTCACTCCTTCTCCCCATCTCAGCCCAAAGCCACAGACGCTTCCCTGGTGGGGGGCATTTCCAGGGAAGGACAGTCCAAGGTGCTTGGTCTCCTGTGGTGACCAACCTGGGTATCAGTGTTCTAGAATTGAGGGCAGTGCTTCTAGCATTGCAAGCATTCAATCTGCCCTCCTTTCAGGAACAATTGCTGTCAAGTTGGACAACATGGCTGTAGTCTGGTTTATCAACAAACAAGGAAGGACCAAATCCTATCCATTGTGTCGAGAAGCCATGGGAATTTGGCAGTGGACGATGTCTTCCAACCGGTTTCTGATAGCAACGCACATTCCCGGGGATTCCAGCGTAATTGCAGACAAGCTGAGCAGATGCTTCCTGCTGCCTCATGAGTGGTCCCTCAATCCTGTAATACCAGCTGAGATCTTAAATTGCTGGGGCCCACCTTGCTGCAATTTATTTGCTTCCCCCACAAGCCACAAGTGCAGCAGCTACTTTGCCCTAATTCCCCTTTATGGGGAGTCTCCAAGGGACGCTGTAGTACACGATTGGCCTCCGGGACTTCTTTATGCTTTTCCTCCCCTACCTCTGATCTCGCAATTCCTAAAGAAAGCTCTTCGGTTAAGAAGCAGAGTAATCCTCATTGCCCCATTTTGGCCTCTACAAATTTGGTTTCCCTTCCTCTGGCCTCGTCTAGTACACCAGTTGTGGATTCTGGATCCAATTCCGGAATTACTGTCGCACCCACAGGGGTTGGTATACCCGAACATATAGAGCCTCAAGCTGACAGCTTGGTTCCTCCACTTACAGTAATTGCCAGGCAGAATAATCTATCCTTCCCTGTACGTAACATTCTTCTGGCTTCACACAAACTATCCACAAACTCTGTCTCAACAAGTCGAAGAGATTCATCATTTGGTCTTGACAGAAAGGGCTAGACTCCTCCTCAGCTCCAGTTAGTGCTGTACTAGACTATTTGTCACACCTTCTCCATTCGTGAGTGGAAGCCTCCACTATTCGAGTACCCCTGACTGCTATTTCCAATTTCCACAGTGGCTTTCTAGACTCCTCCTTAATTGCTCATCGCCTCTTTAAAAACTTTTTAAAAGGTGTCTCGCACATTAGACCGCCCTTCAAAGAGCTAATCGAACCTTGGGATTTGACATTAGTTCTACAATCCTTGAGCCAATCCCCTTTCAAACCTGCTGCCACTTGTGATGTAAAATTGTTATCTTGGAAATCTCTATTCTTGGTGGCTATTACTTCAGCAAGGCGAATATCTGGGCTTCAAGCCTTGTGCATAAAATGTCCCTACGTGGTCTTTCATAAGGACAGAGTATCACTCCGGACTAACCCTTCCTTTTTACCCAAAGTCATTTCAAATTTGACTGTTAATCAAACGGTTGACCTGCCAGTCTTCTTTCCCAGTTTTTCTAATAGTGGAGGGTACTGGCTGCATTTATTGGGTATACGTAGACAATTATGATTTTCTGTGGACAGAATCAAATCACTACGAAAATCTGACTAGTTATTTGTATCCTACTCAGGACCACACTTGGAAAAACCTGTTTCTAAAGTAACTTTAAGTGATTGAGAAATTGTATATGCTTTACCTAGCAACATAATAAAATTTCTCCATCGACTAAGGTCAAGGCATATTCAACCAGATCAATGGTGACATGTGTTGCCTTTCATTCAAGAGCTTCCGTTGATGATTTGTGCTGCAGCTGCATGGGCTACTCCTCATACCTTTGTCACTCATTACAAATTTGATTTGGTCTCCGGGGAAGAGCATCTTTCGGTTCAGTGGTGCTCAGGAATATTCTTCCATAGAGCCTCCCAGGGCATAAAGTAGCTTTGGACTCTGTCCCGTCAGTAATGAATGAATAAGATTAACAACATCAGATAAAGAAGTTATGTTCTTGCCATAATGTTCCATCTGTGTTGTTGTTCTTCATTCCATTCATTGCATCCCACCCTCCTTCCCCCTCCTAAAAACTCCTGGAGGTTCGGATTTGGTCCAGATCCCGGGTTAGGGAATTTGCTCAGAAAAAGCCTTCACTTTCTTTCTTATGGGTAAACTCGATCTGAGGTAACAGGGAGAGAGGGGCACTATGGGTAAGCTTAGCTCGAGAGTTTTTTTGGCTGGTGCGAGCTTGTTATGAAGGCCGACTCTGTTCCAAGGACGGAACCAACACCTATCAGTAATGAATGAAGATCAGCAACACAGATGGAACGTTATGGTAAGAACATAACTTCTTTATCCGGTTGCAAACTATTTTTAATGACCAGTTAATAAACGCAGTTCACACAAAGTGTGGCCGATTTAACTAAACTCTATACAAGGCTAGTTGGTGCATTTTCCAGAATGTATTCAACTGTAGCATTACCCCAAGGAGCTCATTGTCTGCGCTGATCCACAATGTCCTAATCTTAATTTAAAGTTAGGCTGCATTTTCACACATCTTTTCTTTTGTGATATTTTTATACGTTGTGATAACCAGATGAAATACGCAGTCTGTTTCTGTAAGTGTTTACTTTGACACACTGCATTAGAAGATGGCACCCTTACAGTTGGTTCATCTGCAGAAATATTAATCAGCTGATGTGATATGCAATTACCATTTTAAATTATCCACGGTACAGATTTCTGAAAAGTGTGTACTGAGCACTGGAAACTTGAGCTCTTTTTTTCTTAAAGAAACCCATTTTCTTTAATATGGTATGTACATTTTGTACTGATATGCCATTGCATCAGTGTCAGTATGTTGAGGTAATGTTCAGGAACTGGCATGTGATCATTATCATATTAACAGAGTACAAGAAAAACGCAAACAAAACCATGCAGAAAAATGCTTTTCTTTTGCTGTGTGTAAAGAAACAAAATCACCCAGTCACCAAGTATGTAAGAAATAACGGGAGCAATGTTTAGATTTTCAAATAGTAAGCAACAGAGTTGAGAAAGTCAAGCATATTATGTGCTTCTCTCTGTTCTAAAACTTTTCAAATGATATCCCCTAAACATAGCAGAACTGCTTTGAGAAGACTATTGATATTCTGTCTGTAGCCTTTCCTTTTATCATGTTTTGCTTGATTTTTAATTTGGAGGAAAACAGCATACAAATCAGGATTCCTTCTCCCTACTTAACACTAAATGTGCGTATGCCATGTCTTCACATAGTTGTATACTTGGCAGCCTTTTAATGCAAGTTCAGCAACATTTCAGTATGAAGATGGAAATTCAGGTGTCAGAATTAGCACATGAAATGTTCTGGGTCCATAATGCCTGTATCTTTCCATTATGAATGTATTGACAAAGCTTGCAAGGAAATCACTGGTGAAATTTTGAAAAAACTTTTCTGGTGCAGCAAAGGCACTGTTTGTATCATTCATATTCAGAAAAGCTAGGACAGTAAAACATTTAATTTGCAGTTAGTTGAAGGTCCATGTCACAAGAATGCAGGGGAGCTCTCCAGACAGCCCAAGCAGAATAGAACGGACTGCTGTTTGGCTTAGTCTTGGAAAAATTACACCTTAACACATTTATTTGCAGCAAGCTCAAAGATCAGCTAAAATAAAAGTGAGGAGGCATGACATGCATACAGTGCAAATATCTTCTGTACGTTAAGTAGCAAGTCGTCTTCAGTTATTCCTTGGGAAGTGTTACACATTTACATTCAGAACTACGAACAGCAAATGCAAGTTGAGCAGCTGTTTCATTACCATTCAGAACCCAGACCTTAGGTGATTTCTCCAGTCCATGAAGTCTTGCATGATGTGTTTTTAGATGCATCTTTGCAACCTGATTCCCTACCCTCTACTGCAAGGAAGCCAAACAGCTTCTGTAGAGTGCTTGACACAGGTAAACATCTGTACAGGAGCTCACTTGCAGATTCAGCTGCAGTGTCTCAAGTCCAATATGAGAAGCACAGGGCCTGCATCCAGTAACCCTTGCCAAATCATAGAGTAAGAGCTTAGACCATTTTGGCAAAAAGAATTCTGCTGCCCTGACCATGAGATCTCTCAGTTGTCAGTTCCACATGCTGAAATACCTTGATCCTTGTCAAGAAACAGATTAAAGTCGAAGCAGAGGCATCTCAAGATTACAAGCCTCAAGAGGTACAGTTAGGAACTGGCCAGGTTTTGGCTTCCAGGTGTCCACTCGCTTCTTTAAATGTGCCTGTGATGCTCGATTTATTGGGTATGCCACTAACTTATGTGGTCTGTGACTAGATGTACAGGGAGAGGAATTGATTCGTCAGCTAGGTATGTTAAAGGTAAAAGTCTTAATGCACCCATGAACACGGCATTTCTCTTTAACCCCCCTGCAAAGACATTTTTGAGTCTGGATGAGACTGAAGTCTTTGAAGGAACTCTTATCTTTCCCCACCACCTAGATACAACAGAAACTGTTCTGATTATTCCTCAGACAAGATGAACTGAAGCATCCCAAGGGGGAAAAACCAAGTTCCATAAAAGTGGCATCAAGACATTCTCCCTAGACCTGGTGGGTCGCGTAAGGACCCAGCTGAGAGCAGCTGTGACTGTTCTGACTACCTCACTACCCCCCCCCCAAAAAAAAAAAATCCCATCTCAACCAAGACCCTCTCCACTAATCACTTCCAAATGCTAGGATGAAGGTTTTCCTGTTCCATAACTGGGAACAAATCACTCTGGGCAGGAGTACCCAATCCATAAAAAAGGCTGTTTATTGGAACTCTGAAGGATTCCTCTTTTCTTAGAAATATCTTTAATTCCAAAACAACAAAGGTGTCATATTCTCAACCACAGTATGGATCCATTCAGTAAGTTCCCCCAAAAGAGAGGAGCACAGGATTCTACTGAAGGCCTTTCCTTTTTCCCCAGTAAAAGGGATAATGGAGTCGCACTTTGGACCTTTTGAGGCAGAACAAATTTGTAATGGTACACAAGTTCAAAATGCTCACACTTCATGAACTTCTACTTTTCATCATGCCAGGGCCATGTATGGAAACGTTGGACTTGAAGAATGCTCCTAGGCTTCGAAGTAGGGAAATCTCACTTCCAGTTTTGTGCCTTACTTTTTGGCTTATCTACTGCTCTTTTGAGTTTTCAACAGATGTTTGGCACCAACTGTTGTTTTTTTGCAGGACCAAGGGGTTGCACATCTCTCCTTATCTGGATAACTACGTGATACAAACAGCATCCCTAGAAGTGTTCCACAGATCCATGCAAACTTATATGTAATGCTTTCTGGAAGTGGGCTAGAGCGTGCGTTGCCTGGTGAACCCATGTCACTTTTTAGGGCCAGTCTTTGGCTATCCTCTGCCAAAAGATTTACTTTCACAGGATAATATCCTCTCACTCGAGCTACTTCAAGCACATTCACAGCCAGAGGTTTCCTATGGCTGCTAGGGTACATGGCTTATTGCATCCTGATGATCAGCCCCTAGCCATACTCCAGCTGAGAGTAAAAATGGTTTCAATACCACCCCCCCCCCAAAAAAAAAGCCAGTTCCAACACCACCATGCAGTGGAGACTGACTCCGTTCAATTCCTCCCTTGTCTAAAAGGGTTTCTTGTGGTGGGAGCAGAACTTCACCAGAAAACAAGAGTCTCCATTCAAGACCCTTGAGCCATACTGAGTGCTCACCTCAGGCTGGTCAGATTGGTGGGTGGCGCTCACCTGGAGAATCTGAGAATGCAAGGTACATGTGACAAGTGTATGTCAGGACAACTTGTAGACATAAAGGAAACTATGACAGTCATTCTAGCATTGAATGATTTTAACCCATTCACTCCAGTGGAGCTCAGGAAGTTTACACTGCAACCTCCTGTGATGACCCTCCACTGGACCAGTAATCAAGAAGCCTCAGTCCTCACCACCGGCACCTGTGGGGAGGCGTTCACTGAGAGGATGACTAGTGCCCATAGTATTTCCAGAGGCAGCTCTCTGCATAAAGTGCAGTTTCCCTTAAGAGCACATAGAGACGTCCGGGGCTGGTTTCTCCCTCTTTCTCCAGATCCCCAATAAGACTTCCCACTGGCACAGCTAGAGAGTTGAGATCTCAGCTGAGTGACCAGGGAGAGGCTGGCACGGGTTTACTAGCAATACCCCATCTGCCCAGACTATAAGGTACTTTTCACTGCCACCAGTCACTCCTTATTGGCTACTTTAGGGCCCTTAAGAAATGGTGTCCAATCTTACTGTTTAATATTAACACAAATGGTAGTTTGACCAAAAGCAAGGTTATTAGGAGTGGCCCACAGTGTCACCAAATAAATATGCAGGTACTCTCAAAACTGAAATATCTCTACACAGGTCAGCCACAATGAAAAGTTTAAATATATTTAATAGTAAGTAATAAAAGAACAAGAAAATGCTAAAATGTATATTCACAGTGACATCAGTGTTCAAAACTACAGGAAATATTTGAAATAACATTGCAGTACAGGCTCGCACAAATAAAGAAAAGCATCTAAACTAAGCTTTACTATGTTCCTGACTGTATCTAAGAGAGTTATACTGTTCCTTAGAAACTTACTTCATTAGAGCAAGCCAGATGTGGTGAATGTTTTTCTTGTCAGGTCCGTGACCTAATGCAGAATGCTTTGTCTCACTGAAAGACTTCTCAAATTAATATTTAAAATATTACTGCTGGGGATAACTTTCAGAATGACATAATTTCTTGTCGTATGACTTCTAGTTCCCAGGCCAAAACAATCATTGATGGCAGCTGGTATCATTTAGAATCCACCTGCAAAAATTGAGAAGGGTTTTGCTCAGATCTTTGGCAGATTCTGGAAGTTATAAAATAATTGCATTTCTTCAGGCTTTCAAGACTAGTACTTACTTCATTCTAAAGACAGTACAGAAAGCTTCCTAGCACAGACTTTGTTTCTTGCTGCATTGAGTACTGAACAATACCATCTTTTATGGCCTAGCCTATAAAGTAATTTAATTTCAGATTATTTTTCTAAAGTTAGCTGGACTGTGGTTAACCTCCTGTAATCCAATTTCCACTGTTAAATTATATCCATTTAAACTATTACAGTAGTGCATGTACATTTGTTCTCTTCCAGTAGAGCACCCTGTGGATACATTTTAAACACAACTCTCTACAAATACCTTTTCAACGCGCACATCTGTACAAGCAGTTTGATATACACATGATATACAGTTCTAATACATTTGTAACACCAGCATCTTGTATAAATCATTTCAATATTCACCAATGACAAATAATTTAGAAACTTCCAGCTAGCTGTGCTGGCAGTATCTCCTTTCGTCACACTTCTTCCACCCTTCGAAGACTCAGGCTACTTTTTCAAGTGACCCTTGAAATTTTGCTTGAGAGGGAAGAGCCTATCTGGGAATACTTAACCCCATTCCCTGTATTGAGATCCCAACTGCCTTTGCATTGCTGATTTCATTAGTGTTGCACTGTCATATCATATGCCTGCAACCCTAGGCTCCACCATACTAATTTGGGATTTTGCTGGCTGGCTTCCTGTAGCCATAGAGCTGCTACAGACTCCTCCTGCTTTCTACTGCACATAGCACCAGGGCCTTCCTATCATGGTAAGGTTTCATGGTATTAACATGGTACAATTTGTGCCCCTGCCTAGCAGTTCTACCATGTAGTTAACATCACTGACCTTCCTTACCACTTTGAAGGAACCCTCCCAAGCTGCCTGCATCTTGTTGTGTCTGACAGGAATGAGAACCATGACCTACTCTTCCACAGCATACTCTCTAGCTCGAGCATTCCTGTCAGACCTTTTTTGCTGTTGGGCTTCTGCCAGATTCTACTGGGCCAAGCCCCTGAGTTCCCTGAGCCTTGTCCTTAGGTTTAGGATATATGCCACAACAGACTCCTTTTGGGATTCACACTCTCTCACTCATCGCCAGTCACATCTAGAGGTCGTCTTACCCTATGCCCATACTGCAACTCAAAGGGTGAAAACCTGTGGATTCTTGGGCACCTCTCTCTAAGCAAATAGATGGAGCAAATTTGTCCCATTCCCTCTTAAATTGGTCTGCAAAAGCCCATAGCCTGGTCTTTAGTGTAGAGTTTAACCTCTCCACCAGACCATTAGTTTGGGGGTGGTAGGGGGTCATCCTTAGGTGCTTCACCCCACAGCACTCCCACAGACAAGTCAACAGGTTTGACATGAAATTTTCACCTCTGTCAGTCAGTGTTTCTTTTGGGAAACCTACCCTGCTGAAAATCTCTAACAAAGCATTTGCCACTTTTCTGCCTTGATGGAGGACAGAGTCACCGTCTCAGGGTATCTGGTAGCATAATCTACTACCACTAGGGTATACTTCTTCCCTGTGGAATTTGGGTTACTCAGAGGCCCCACAATATCCATAACTACCCTCTGAAACGGCTACTCAGCCACAGGCAAAGGCACCAAAGGAGCTTAGACCTTATCTCCTTCCTTGCCTATCTTTTGGCACTGCTCACAGTTCTTGCCATACCCTGTTACATCCCCAGAAATTCCAGGCCAATAGAACATTCTGCATAATACGTCTCTTTGTACGCTTTATGCCCATATGCCCTGCAAAGGGAATATCATGGACTATGGCTAGAAGTGCCAGATGGTAGGCTCTGGGCACTACCAACTTCTGTATTACCTCACCACCTAGTCCTCCCTCGGGTCTTGTCTTTGTACAGTAACACTTTGTCCCAGTATACAGATTCCCCTTTTCCTTGAGAATCGGGCACCTCCCTGACTACCTCCCGCAAGTCTTGTAATGTAGGGTCTCAGAGCTGAGCCTGTCTCAACTCTCTTTGTAACCCTTCCCAGCTCCCCTTCCACAGGAAGTCTGGTATCCTCCAACAGAGTTGCCTCACTGCCAACCTGGGTGATACTTCTCACCTCTGCCCTTGCAGTCACTCTGTCCATGGGAACATCAGTCCTCACCAGGAGTTGTGTCTCACCTTTTGTCTCAGTGCTACAGGGTAGCTCCCTCCTTGAAGTAGCCACATCACCAGTCCTGGCTTCAGGTGTACAGTCTTTCTGGGCCCCCCCCCCCCGAGGCTACCAGACCTACATGCCAGTCTCCAAGCCAGACTGCGTGTCACTGCATGCACACAAGGTACTGCATTATCAAAATCATTCTGTCAGGACATGCAGGGATATCCTCAAACACACTTAACTTGCGTGCTTCCTTTTCCACTGTCCCACGCAAGGTGAACCCTAGCCAAAGGTATTTGGAATGGGTCCCTCCCAAAGCTTTGACTGGAGTAGACTGCCCAAGCAAGTAGTGCTCCTCTTTAACCTTTGCAGGCTTCACAGTGGTTAGGTCAGAGGCTGTGCCTCTCTTAGCAGTGGCCTGTTTCCCTTCAACTAAGATGGGATATAACCTCTTGTGGTAGTTTTGTACCCTTGTTGTCTCCAGACAACTTACAGCTGGCACTCTCATTCCCACTTGCTGGCTACCTCACCTGTTGTTCCTCGCCTTGCATCCATGGACATCTATATGTTACATGGCCCCACTGGTTCAGTTAAAACATTTAACCCTTGATCCTGACCGTGTACCTGAACCTAGTGGCTTCTTTTGTTACTGGTGGACTCTGTTGGGCAGTTTAAGCTGCCCATCATGGGTTCGCTTAGACCCATGTGCAACATTGGGTATCCCTTTCCTGTGCAGTGATGCCCTGCTTGCTAGGTGTAGGTCTCCTTTTTTCCCCAACTCATCTGCGGTTTTGCATTCTCTATCTTCCAACCAGATTATCATGTCCTCAGGCAAAGTGCTAAGGGCATATTCCCTTACCAAAAGGTCTGCCAGCCCTTCAAAAGTGGTGACCTGACACCCACTCACCCACCGATGAAAATAAGTGCTTAACTCGGCAATGTAACCACACACACTTTCATCTGCCTTGCGTCTATGCTCACAAAACTTTTTTTCTGTAAGCTTCAGGTGTTAACTTAAAGCATTCCAATAAAGAAATTTTAACTGTCCTCCCAGTGGTTGGGTAGCGTTCGAAAGACATGCGTGCATAAATGGGCGTGCCTTCATTGAAGGTTGGGCATCGAGCTGGCACCTCGGCGTTTCGTAAAAAAATCTACTGCCAATCATTAGCGGACTGGAGTTCCTCTGTGGCGACCCCTTACCGGGAAAAAGCCGAAAGACAAACAACATTATAATTTAAGCAATCAGTATCAGACAATTTAGAAACAGCAGATGTCCCTCTGTTCCCATGTTGCCTTATTCTTACTGTGAGATCCTCTGCCTCAGGCAACCCAAACATTCAACTCCAATGCAGAAATTAAGCCTGGTTGCTGCAATTTGCGTGGGACATCTTGACGCAGGGCCTTAAACTAGGATCCTTAAATATGTCTGCATGCAGTGACCTTAGAAATTCTCTGCTGCAGTTGAACGTCAGATCGATCGCTTCGCTCCACTGTTTTCAAGACATGTAAAGATAAGTACCCCGTTGGGGAAAACATTTTCTTGCTTGAGCTTTGGTTGATGTCCTTCATGGATGCATCTGCAGTCATAACAAATGGGTTGTCCTGTCGTCAGGCAGCCCTTCGGTCGGCCGGATTCCAAAGTCTGGGTCCGGCTTCGGCTGATGTCGCACTTCACCCGACGTCATCTCTGCTGGTCTTCGGGTATAAAGGCATCAGCCGACGCCATTTTCCTCAGTCTTTCTTGCCGCGTGGCGCCCGAAGCAGAAGCTGTTCGCAAGTGCCGGTCAGTCAGATCCAGAGATTACTACTACGAATACTACTTGAAGACTTCTAAAAGCTAAGTACCCGTTGGGGACTCTTTCTTGCCTTAGCCGATGTCAGAAAAAGTCAATAACTGTTTAACTTGTGGGAAACAAATACCTCATAAAGATTTCCACTCTTACTGTCTGCCTTGCTTAGGCCCAGACCACGACATAGCAGCCTGTTCGGCCTGTGCTTCCTTCAACCGACGAACGCTTAGGCGTCGGTCGGAGTTGCTGAACAGTTTTTCGGCTCAGATTTTGCGTACATTATGCCGTCGGATCCTCCGACTACCCAAATTGTTAAAAAACGCAAAGAAAAAGACCGACACTCTCGGTCCGCGGTTTCGGCCGAAACCACGGTTAAGCAAACGCGAGTGTCTCGGTTTCGGCAAAACCGAGAAAACTGGTCAATCTTCAGCCGAATCCATGACTACTACTGAGGCTCCTGCTACCTTACCTGAATCGGCCTCAGAAATTTTGCCTACAACTGTGGTTTCTAGTGATTTATCAGACACCATCCCTTTGGATGTCTCTACCCCAGCACGTGGTGCTGCTAGACCCCCTGCAGCCATGTCTATCAAGGCCTTTGCCAGGGCTAAAGCAGCCAAATCTGCTAAATCTGTGCCTGTTAAACCCCCCTCACACAGGCCCACTTCTAGTTCACAAATGCTTACTCTGGCAGAAGATTTAATATCCTTAATTAGGGGATCCCAATTTCACCCAGACAGGGCCTCTCAGCCCCCAGAAAAGAGACCTAGAGCAGAGCCCCCCGAGCCAGTGTCCTCTGATGATTCTGCGGATGACTCAGACATTACAGACCAGCCAGAGGATCCTTTTTCTACTTATGAAGACTCCGATGCTGAAGAATCCATTCCAGCTGCCTCTCCACCAGAGGAATTTTCCTTTGGGGAAACCTTACATGCCATGAGAGAACAATTCCAATGGCAGGGACAAGATTTCTCAGATTCAAGAAAAAGGCTTAGGACTTTTCTGCACTTACCACAACATAGGCCCTTAGCTATACCTCCTGTTCTGCCTGTTGTGGATGATACATTTAATGATGTCTGCACTGCTCCTGATTCTTTACCTCCAGCCCCTGCCAAACCAGATAGATTTTACAGGGTGCCAGACACTCATCACCACCTATACAAGGCCCCACTTGCAGACCCGAAACTATTTCCCAGGGGCCTAAGGCAGTAGCCTCGACCACAGCAAAACCCTATTCCTTCTGAAAGGGAATCCAGGTCCTTAGAGATGGGGAAAAAGTTTACACCTCTGCTACTCTCTCAGCTAGAGCTTTAAACTGTCAGTTTCACATGATCCAATACCAAGAGTTTATGCGTGATCATTTAACTAAAAACTGTCCTCTGATGAATCTTTAGATAAGAAATATGTATTAGCAATGGTGAATAACATCCAACAGGTTAGTAACCATTCCTTAAAATGTGGCTATGATGCACTGGAGGCTTCATTTAGATCAGCCATGACTGGCACAGTGATAAGAAGGCATGCATGGTTGAAAGAACAGGTCTTACGGATCATGTTAAAGCAAAGCTATTAGATGCTCCTATGGATAAGGCCAGTCTATTTGGTACACCTGCCCAGCAGGTAATGAAGAAAATGGAAGAAAAGGCAAAATCTGTACAAACAGTTAAAGATTTCTTACAGGTTCAGCCCCAAGGTTTAGCAGGAACTGGCCTGCCAAAATTGGTCCTTTCCTGACTCCACAAGATCCCAAAGGGGCAGGAATAGGCGCTCTAGAGGCAGAAATCAATCCAGCGGAGGTGCCTACAGAGGGCGACAGTGGCAAGGCAATAACGAGGCACAGACAATAGCAGACCACTCCGTACTCACCAGTTAATAATCTGCCTTGTCATCTCACAACCGTGCTTAGTGTACTACATCATAAAGAAATTTTAACTGTCCTCCCAGTGGTTGGGTAGCGTTCGAAAGACATGCGTGCATAAATGGGCGTGCCTTCATTGAAGGTTGGGCATCGAGCTGGCACCTCGGCGTTTCGTAAAAAAATCTACTGCCAATCATTAGCGGACTGGAGTTCCTCTGTGGCGACCCCTTACCGGGAAAAAGCCGAAAGACAAACAACATTATAATTTAAGCAATCAGTATTAGACAATTTAGAAACAGCAGATGTCCCTCTGTTCCCATGTTGCCTTATTCTTACTGTGAGATCCTCTGCCTCAGGCAACCCAAACATTCAACTCCAATGCAGAAATTAAGCCTGGTTGCTGCAATTTGCGTGGGACATCTTGACGCAGGGCCTTAAACTAGGATCCTTAAATATGTCTGCATGCACCGACCTTAGAAATTCTCTGCTGCAGTTGAACGTCAGATCGATCGCTTCGCTCCACTGTTTTCAAGACATGTAAAGATAAGTACCCCGTTGGGGAAAACATTTTCTTGCTTGAGCTTTGGTTGATGTCCTTCATGGATGCATCTGCAGTCATAACAAATGGGTTGTCCTGTCGTCAGGCAGCCCTTCGGTCGGCCGGATTCCAAAGTCTGGGTCCGGCTTCGGCTGATGTCGCACTTCACCCGACGTCATCTCTGCTGGTCTTCGGGTATAAAGGCATCAGCCGACGCCATTTTCCTCAGTCTTTCTTGCCGTGGCGAAGCAGAAGCTGTTCGCAAGTGCCGGTCGGTTAGATCCAGAGATTACTACTACCGAATACTACTCAAGACTTCTAAAGCTAAGTTCCCCATTGGGGACTCTTTCTTGCAATAGCCGATGTCAGAAGAAGTCAATAACTGTTTAACTTGTGGGAGACAAATACCTCATAAAGATTTCCACTCTTACTGTCTGCCTTGCTTAGGCCCAGACCACGACATAGCAGCCTGTTCGCCTGTGCTTCCTTCAACCGACGAACGCTTAGGCCGGTCGGAGTTGCTGAACAGTTTTGGCTCAGATTTTGCGTACATTATGCCGTCGGATCCTCCGACTACCCAAATTGTTAAAACGCAAGAAAAGACCGACACTCGGTCCGCGGTTTCGCCGAAACCACGGTTAAGCAAGTTGAAAGTGTCTCGGTTTCGCCGAAACTGAGAAAACTGGTCAATCTTCAGCCAAATCCATGACTACTACTGAGGCTCCTGCTACCTTACCTGAATCGGCCTCAGAAATTTTGCCTACAACTGTGGTTTCTAGTGATTTATCAGACACCATCCCTTTGGATGTCTCTACCCCAGCACGTGGTGCTGCTAGACCCCCTGCAGCCATGTCTATCAAGGCCTTTGCCAGGGCTAAAGCAGCCAAATCTGCTAAATCTGTGCCTGTTAAACCCCCTCACACAGGCCCACTTCTAGTTCACAAATGCTTACTCTGGCAGAAGATTTAATATCCTTAATTAGGGGATCCCAATTTCACCCAGACAGGGCCTCTCAGCCCCCAGAAAAGAGACCTAGAACAGAGCCCACCGAGCCAGTGTCCTCTGATGATTCTCATGGATGACTCAGACATTACAGACCAGCCAGAGGATCCTTTTTCTACTTATGAAGACTCCGATGCTGAAGAATCCATTCCAGCTGCCTCTCCACCAGAGGAATTTTCCTTTGGGGAAACCTTACATGCCATGAGAGAACAATTCCAATGGCAGGGACAAGATTTCTCAGATTCAAGAAAAAGGCTTAGGACTTTTCTGCACTTACCACAACATAGGCCCTTAGCTATACCTCCTGTTCTGCCTGTTGTGGATGATACATTTAATGATGTCTGCACTGCTCCTGATTCTTTACCTCCAGCCCCTGCCAAACCAGATAGATTTTACAGGGTGCCAGACACTCATCACCACCTATACAAGGCCCCACTTGCAGACCCGAAACTATTTCCCAGGGGCCTAAGGCAGTAGCCTCGACCACAGCAAAAACCCTATTCCTTCTGAAAGGGAATCCAGGTCCTTAGAGAGATGGGGAAAAAGTTTACACCTCTGCTACTCTCTCAGCTAGAGCTTTAAACTGTCAGTTTCACATGATCCAATACCAAGAGTTTATGCTTGATCAGTTAACTAAAAACTGTCCTCTGATGAATCTTTAGATAAGAAATATGTATTAGAAATGGTGAATAACATCCAACAGGTTAGTAACCATTCCTTAAAATGTGGCTATGATGCACTGGAGGCTTCATTTAGATCAGCCATGACTGGCACAGTGATAAGAAGGCATGCATGGTTGAAAGAACAGGTCTTACCGGATCATGTTAAAGCAAAGCTATTAGATGCTCCTATGGATAAGGCCAGTCTATTTGGTACACCTGCCCAGCAGGTAATGAAGAAAATGGAAGAAAAGGCAAAATCTGTACAAACAGTTAAAGATTTCTTACAGGTTCAGCCCCCAAGGTTTAGCAGGAACTGGCCTGCCAAAAATTGGTCCTTTCCTGACTCCACAAGATCCCAAAGGGGCAGGAATAGACGCTCTAGAGGCAGAAATCAATCCAGCGGAGGTGCCTACAGAGGACGACAGTGGCAAGGCAATAACCGAGGCACAGACACAACCACTGCCACTGCAACAGGACAATCACAGTGACTTGGCTCTAACTCCGCCTACCAGGGAGCAAATAGCAGCACCATTAGGCGGAAAGTTAGCCTTATTTTCAAAAATTGGCACTATATCACAAAGACAAGTGGATTTTGCAAACCATAGACCAAGGCTACCGGGTTCCACTTTCACACCTTACCAGTAAAAGAGGAATGCCAAACCTGCCAAATCAAAAATAGAAGCTCTGCAGCAGATAACGGAATTAACAAAGATGAGAGCTGTGGAAAGAGTACCAATAACAGAACAGGGCAAAGGATTCTACTCCAGACTCTTCCTAGTACCAAGAAAAGAGAAAAGTTGGAGACCTATTCTCGACCTGTCCATCTTAAACACATACATCATTGTCCCAAAATTCAAAATGCTGACCCTACAGCAACTTCTTCCCATGCTGGGCAAGGAGTGTTGGCTGGTAACTCTAGATCTCAAAGAGGCATACCTGCACGTCCCCATTCGACCAAATTGCAGAAGATACCTCAGATTTCTTGCAGGATCAGAGCATTATCAATTCTCAGCATTGCCCTTTGGCTTATCTACTGCCCAGAGTATTCACAAAATGCCTGGCATCAGTAATCGCTCACTGCAGAGTACAGGGGATCCAAATTTATCCATACCTGGACGACTGCCTGTTACAAGCGGACAACAAAAGCAAGCTGACAACAGATTTACAAAGGGTCATTTACTTGCTACAAGCCCTGGGATACACAGTCAATTTACAAAAGTCAAGGCTGATACCATCCCAAACAAGAACATTCTTGGTGAATTGGACACAGTAAAACAAATGGCATTCCTAACTGCAGAAAAACAAAAGAGCTCCTCTTTACTTCTTGGCATTAACAAAGCAGAACAAACTAACAGCAAGAAAAGTTCTGCAGGCCTTGGGCTTCATGGCATCATGCATAATCCTGGTCCCACATGCCAGACTGCATATGAGAAAGCTACAGTGGTACCTAAAGAATTTATGGTCTCAACACAGGCACAGCTTAGAAACAGAAATACCACTAATTCCATGCCTAAAACAGGAGTTCCTATGGTGGGCTCAAGCATGCCAGTCAAACCCAGGCTTACCCTTCCACAACTTTCGAGCAAGCCAAACCATCACAACGGACACCTCAGACCTAGGATGGGGCACATGCTGGACAAATGCGTACAAGGATTGTGGACTCAGCACCAACTGCACCTGCACATAAACCAAAAAGAAATGCTGGCAGTAAAACTGGCAATCCAAAAATTCAGACCATTCCTCAAAGAAGGCCATTTGATGGTAAGGACAGACAACACCACAGTCATGTGGTACATCAACAAACAGGGAGGCACTCATTCATACCCCCTATGCAGAATGGCTTTGCACCTTTGGAATGTCGCTCTCAGCTACAACATCCAGTTACAGGCAATATTTGTACCGGGAAAAGAGAACACCCTAGCAGACATGTTAAGCAGAACCACCTCGGATGCTCACGAATGGATGCTACACCCGGACATCTTCAAGGCCATCACAAAGAAATGGGGAATGCCACAAATAGATCTATTCGCTTCCCCACTCAATCACCAGCTCAAAAATTCTGCACAAGGACATTCCACCCACTTGCATGGAAGGTGGACTCTATCCTTCAGCTGGAAAGGCCTGACAGCATATGCATTTCCACCTCTTCCCTTGATGCACAAGGTACTACTGAAAATCAAAGAGGAACGTCCAAGGATAATCCTGATAGCTCCGAACTGGCCAAGACCACACTGGTACCCATTGCTGAGGAGCATGTCTCGGGAGAAAATGTGGTCAATACCCCTGATGCCTTTGATGTTAACTCAGAACAACTACAACATCATGCATCCAAACCTAAAAACCTTGCAACTGACTGCCTGGAACATCACATAGCAGCAACTAACCCAGATCTTTCCCAAAGGGTTAAAGACATTATCCTTGAAGCCCGCAGACCTTCAACAAGAAGGAACTATGCAGAAAAATGGACAAGGTTTGTCACTTGGAGTACTGAAAGAGGAAAAGATGTGTCAAACATAGATATTGCTAACATTCTGGAGTACTTGGCAGAGCTTCTACATACAGGCCTGTCCTATTCCTCCATCAAGATACATGCATCAGCTATTTCAGCAGAATACAGCTTTGATCCACCTGTCTTTTCACATCCTCTACTCAGGCAGTTCCTCAGAGGGATCAAGAATGTAAAACCTCCTAGGAAACCACCATTACCAGCATGGGACTTGAACTTTGTGCTAGAAAAGTTGACTCTCTCCGCTTGAACCAGCAGCAACAGCAGATCTACAACACCTGTCATGGAAAACTGCTTTCCTACTGGCAATTACCTCAGCAAGGAGGGTTTCGAACTACAGGCCTTAATGGCAGTGCAACCCTTCCTAATCTTCCATCAAGATAGGGTGTCCATGAGAACTAATCCTACATTTATGCCTAAGGTGGTATCCAGAGTGTCTTTAAACCAGGCAATCCACCTACCTACCTTCTTTCCCAATCCACAAAACAGAGGGGAAAGAATGCTGCATACCTTGGATGTACATAGACAGTTACGCTACTACCTGGACAGAACCAAAAGTAACAGAAAACTGACCAGCTTTTTGTAGCCTATGCAACAGGAAGGAAGGAAAAGCAATTTCCAAACAGACAATCTCCAAGTGGATAGGAAATTGCATAAGATTCTGTTACTCCTACCATGGAAAACCAATTCCACAGAACATAAGGCCTCATTCTACAAGGGCTACAGCCACTACCACAGCTTTCCAAGGACATTATTGAGGCTACTTGGACCTCCGTGCATACATTTGCCAAGCATTATAATTTACCTCTATATTCTAGATCCCGAGCAGGGTTTGCCACTGCTGTACTGCAAGGGATCCTAACCACACCATAATTTTTCTTCCTCCTCCCTAGTTTGACTATGACTGCAGATGCATCCATGAAGGACATAGTACAGTTTTGTACCTACCATAAATGTAGATGTCGAACTGGATAGCATCTGCATAGGGTATTTACCCTCCTAATAGCTAGCTGGGGAGTCTCTTATGGTGTATTTGTTTGTATATATGTACATACATGCTTATTTTTTGTGTTTGCCTTCTACTTTTTTGGAAACATTGGCATTTCTCCAAAATTTAGCCTTCCAAGAGGGCAACTGACATCTGGGGCAAGAAACACTTGATGCCTTTATACCAAGACCAGCAGAGATGACGCCGGGTGAAGTGCTTATCAGCCGGCCCGACCCACTTTGGAATCGTCCGATCAAGGGCTGCCTGACGACAGGACAACCCATTTGTTATGACTGCAGATGCTATCCAGTTCGGACATCTACATTTATGGTAGGTACAAAACTGTACTTTTTCCATTATTTCACAGAGATTCACACAAACTTTGTTCTGTCTAGGCCAGGAACACTACCATACCACCTGTAGTATCTGCCAGTTGTTCATACCGAAAACTCTCCTTAGTTGTCTGGCAGCCTTAAAACTTTACCTCGAGAACCAGAGGTTAAAACGCCTAGCCCCACATATGGATCCGGAGTTGGCCGTTATGGCAGAGCTGCCTAAAAAGAAGACAAAGGTTACCAGGGCTACTGCTTCTACCCCTCCATTGTCGGACATCCCACCAGCTGCTGATTTAAGGTTTGAAGGACATCTGCTAGAACCGGCGTTTTCACTAACTACCCTTGTGGAAGCTGCTTCGGAACGCCACTAGACATGTCCTTGGAGGTTGTTCTGTTGTCTGTTTTGGCTGAGGGGGGAGCCATGCTCCGTCAGGCGCTCACCTATGGTCCTGGAATCAGAATCCTTACCTACAGGCCAAATGCCTGATACTAGGCCCCCCCCGTCTCTGCTAAATCCACTCTTAGGAGGAAACAAAAAACTAAGCATATGTCTGCTTCCTCTGAGGAGCAACCAGACTGGCATACCATCTCCCAGTCCTTGCTGCAGGCTTTTATGGCTCTTAGGCCTTCAGCCTCTTCTGTTGCCACTTTACCTGCCCTCAGTCCCAGGCCAGCCTCAGCTGCATCCATCCTTCCAATTCACACCCAGGAGGAATACGTCTCTTCCTCCTCCTTAGATGAGTTTGTCACCTACTCCTCACAAATAGTTTCCCTTTTGGATTACTACTCCCCAGATGACTCCTAGAGGGAGATTCTCCCCCTGAAGACATTACTTTTGGGGAAACAAATTACTGAAATGAGGGAGTACTTCAAGTGGTACTGAAATGAGGGAGTACTTCAAGTGGGATGCATCTCAGATGAGACAAGTCCAAAAGAAGTATTTTGCGTTACTCCAGGTGGAATCACCCTCCCCCCTCTGCTATCCCCCCCTGTGATCCCAGCCAACCTAGATACATTTGCATCAGCCTCAGACTCCAGAATCTCGGCTACCAGCTCCCAAAAGACCTGACCGCTTTTACAAGGTCCCTGATGAGCACAAATTCCTCATAAAGCCACCAATGTTGGATCCTGCAGTCATTGCAATGGCCCCAAACAAACAGGTCCAGACTTGTATCTTTCTCCTCCCTCTTGCCATCAGACAAGGACAGCAAAGTCATGGACAGATTGGGGAAAAAAGATGCATACATCTTCTGCACTAGTTTTTAGGGCTGTCAATTACCAGACCCATATGGTCAAATATGCCCTGGATTTGATCTCTCAGGTATCCTCCTTGCAAGTGCCGCTATGATGCAGCTGAGGCCTCTGCTAGGTCCGCAGCCTTGGCTTCTGTTCTGCACATATACTCCTGGCTTAGGATTCAGCACCTTCCTGAAGATTTTAAAACCAAGGTTTTGGACACGTCATTGGACAACAAATTCCTGTTTGGCAAACAGTCTGTTGAATTATTTAAAAGACTCTAGGAAAAAAGAAAGGAGCTCCAGAACCTAAAACACTTGCTAGTCTCCCCCGTTCCTAAGTTTTACAGGATGTACCCTGCAAAAACCTCCTTTGTCAGTTTCCCCAGATGAGGACTCCCTAGAGGGAGATTCTCCCCCGAAGACATTACTTTTGGGGAAACAATTACTAAAATGAGGGATGCCTCAGCAACATCCACCTCTTTCACTTCCAGGCACAGACAAGGGCCCAGGAAGACACCTTCCCCAAGGCTAGGCCCTCCTCAACCTGCCACGAGGCACCCCTTTCAAGACAGAAACAGTAATGTGCGACTGTCCAAGCCATCTCACCCTCTCATCCCACCTCTCTCTCACTGTCTTCCCCATTGGAAAAAAGTCACTTCAGATCACTGGCTTCTGGCAGTAGTGGGAAAAGGGTACTTCATGACCTGGCAAGAAAAACCCTTTCAACAAGGCAACCCCTTCCCTCCCAAAAAACAGCTACACCTAGTCGAACTACTTGCCCAAGGGACCATAGAAAATGATCCCTCAGGCCAAGAAGGGAGGGGTATTTACTCCAGGCTATTCCTAGTACCAAAAAAGGTTCGCCCTTGGAGGCCCATCCTGGATTTATCCTTCATAAATCTCTGTCTGAAGGTCCCTTCCTTCAGAATGCTATCACTACAAAGCCTTCTTCCACCAAGGCCACTTTGGACCTGAAGGAGGCATGCCTCCACATTCGCATCCACCTAAACTACAGGAAGTATTTGCGTTTTGCTGGGCCCTCTTCACACTTTTAATTTACTGCCTTGCCCTTTGGTTTATCTACTGAACCAAGAGTCTTCACAAAGTGCCTAGCCCCAGCAGTGGCCTACTGCAGAACAAAGAGCATCCAGATCTATCCATACCTGGACAACCTCCTCATTCTTGCAGAAGAGGAAGTCACTCTCAGGAATCCTCTACTATTCACCATGTCCCTACTCCAGAGCTCCGAGTTCACTCTCAACCTGGCAAAATCGTCCTGGGCTGCAGGATAAGAACAGACTTGATGAAGACCTTCCTTCCACAGGGCAAAATATCCTCCCTAGTCAGCCACTTCCATGACCTCCTGGTCACCCACCTGTCAGCCAGGCAGTTCATGCGTCTCCTAAGCCTCATGGCAGCCACAATTCCTATGCTACCTCTTGCCAGGCTACACATGAGAAAGTTCCAGTGATACCTAAGAAATATCTGGTCACAACACAGCCACCCCCTGGACTTTCAGGTACCTTTCTTACCATGCCTGGAAACAAACTAAGGTGATGTATTCGGCAAGTACAACTAAAACCAGGCCTACCCCTGCAACCCAACAGCCCGATACAGTTCATGCACATGGATGCCTCCGATCTAGGGTGGGGAGCAACTATGAATGGCCTCAAGGTGCAAGCCCAATGGGAGCCCTTCCTACAGAAAAAGCATATCAACATCAGGGAGATGACTGTGGTCAGTCTAGCCTTACAAGCCTTCCTCCCTCTTGTGCAACTTGGACCCCTACAAATCTCCACAGGCAGCACCACTGTGATGTGGTACATCAACAAGCATGGAAGGACCAGGTCTTACCTACTCTGCAGACTGGTAATACAGGCATGGAAGCCAGCCTCTCAGCACTGCATCTCACTGCAGGCAGTCTATATTCCAATCACAGGACAACCATCAAGCAGATGCCGTCAGCCAATCCTTCTCTCTGCATTACAAGTGGATGTTGCACAGAGATGTGTTCTTAGACATGGGGCACACCTCAAATAGATCTATTTGCCTCCCCACAAAACAGACAGTTACGGCTTTTCTGCTCCAGGGATCCCTCCCCACTAGCCTGGAGAGTGGACGCCTTCTCCATTTCTTGGAATGGACTGTTCCTTTATGCCTTCCCTCCCTTCCCACTCATTCAGAAATCCAGAGGGACAAGCTGAAAATCTTGCTGGTGACTCCCTGTTGGCCAAGGCAGCATTGGCTCCCCCTTCAATCTCTAGTTAAGGCCAGTCACAAGTTGCCTCACAAGGTGGACCTGCAAACGCAACAGAAGGGATCTCTCATTCACCCACACTTGGAGATGCTCTGCATACTCTTCTGGGTGATAAACTCTTGATCCCCTTCAGACACCATTACACAGAGGACGTGCTGTATATCCTGCAGGAGGCCAGGAAACCAGATACCAGGGGGTCCTATGTTTCATAATGGGATAGATTCTCTAAATGGTGTCTCCAAAGGCAAAGGGATCCCTTCCAAGCAGATGGTCCTCTAGTCTTAGCCTATATGTGTGAGCTCATAAAATCAGACCTTTCATATCCTTCATTGAAGGTCCACTTATCTGCCTTCTCTGCCTGCTTTACCTGTGGACCCACCTCTACTTTCCAGGTTCGATCTGAAACTATTCTTAAAAGGGAAAATTAATGTTTGTTCTGCTTATTCTTAAAAGGGGTTCTGCATGTTAGGCCATCAAAGAAACCTATTCCACCACCTTGGGACCTAAACTACATGCTAGAAAACCTAAGTTTTACCCTTTGAACCAGCTAGCTCTACTTCTCTGCAGATGTGCACATGGAAGACTGTACTACTAGTAGCCCTTACTTCAGCCAGAAGGGTTTCAGAGTTACAAGCACTAATGGCATCCCCACCCTACACCGTTTTCCACAGAGTTAGGGTGACCCTTCGCACCAATCCCTCCTCCTTGCCCAAAGTGGTCAATGAGCTGTCCATCAGTCAGTCTATTCACCTACCCACCTTCTTTCCTTCCCCACAGAATGACTGTGAAAGAGTACTCCATTCCCTGGATATCCACAGACCATTAAGGTTCTGTTTGAACAAAACAAAAGCTATCGGAAAGTCCAATCAGCTCTGTGTCCTTCCACCCCAGGGCCCTGGGGAGGGCAGTATCCAAACAAACTATTTCTACTTGGATAAGAAAAACAATATCCTTCTGCTACTCCTACCATGGCAAACACTTACCTTATGGGGTCAAGGTACACTCTGCAAGAGCTGTGGCCTTTTCTGGGGCCTTCCTCAAAGGCCTGGGCACCTGTACCATTCTAGAGGCAGCCACGAGGTCCTCTCTGCATACCTTCACCAAACATTACAAATTGGACCATGTCTCCCGAGCCAGGGCAGGATTTGCAAAGGCAATCCTGCATGGATTCCTGGAATTTGCAACTTCTTCCACCACCCATCCCTCTTGTGCTGTGGCACTCTCCCACAGTAAGAATACTGCAACATGGGAATAGGAGGACATAGAATAATTGTGTAAAATCCTAGCTAAACCATAGATGTCCTTCTCTTCCATGTTGCAGTATACCCTCCTGACCACCTAACCCCCTTCCTTGCAGTTGCCCTGTCTAGATGGCATCCCTTTGCTACTCCTTAGACTACTGTCCAACTGGGCAGTCAATTCTGAGGTCTCTGCCTGCAGACGTCACATTTAAGGATCCTGGTTCATGACCTTGCATGTGATGTCCCACACACTTGGCAGCAACCAGACATAAGCTTTTGCATTGGCGATGGACATTCAGGTCACCTGAGGCAGAGGATCCCACAGTAAGAATACTGCAACATGGAAGAGAAGGACATCTATAGTTATGGTAAGATTTTACACTACTATTCTTTCCTTTCTTCTTTAGAAACTGTGCAAGACCAATTACCACAGGCTTCCCTCGAATGGATTTCCTCATAAAATTCTTCCATTTGACTGCCTAGAGGATATAATTTTTATATCTTTTAGTCAGTGTTTTTTTTTTTCCCTGAGGACATGCAGCAGGTATTGAAGGAGGCTAAAAACCCATTGTTAGAAAATCATACATGTAAATGGAGAAGATTTTCTAGTTGGTGCCATTCCGAAGACCAAGATCTTTTTAAGACCTGCCTGCCTCTGCTATGTGATTTATTACTGAGTTAGTCTTGTTTTTCCTCTTGTCAAGGTTTACTTGAGACCATTTCTGCACATCTGCCCTGGGATCACACTCCTCTTTCCCTTCCTGAATTTAGTTTTTGAAAGAGGTTTCAAAAAAAAAAAAAAAAAGAGCTCTTCCTTCGGATCTTAATTTTGTATTTAAAAAGCTTGATGCATTTCAAGCAGCTCTTCAAGCATATTTGAGGTTCTTAACATGTTTTACTCACTAGTCTGACTTTTACTAGGGAGAGTGAGTTACAACCCCTTATGGTTTGTCACCCTACCTCATTTTCCACAAAGACCATGTTTCTTTGAGAGCTAATCCTTTTAATGCCTAAGGTGGTTTCAGAGTTTACCTTGATCTAGTCTGTTAATATGCTTGGCTTTTTTCCTTTTTGCAACAACAAGGAAGAAACATTCTTCATATCCTTGATGTCCTCGGACAGTTCAGGTACTACCTGTACAGAGCACAATTCTTCAGGAAAGCTGATCAGCTGTATCTCCTGTGAGGGTAAGAGGAAAGCACAACCAGTGTCAAAGCAGATAATTTCAAGATGGTAGTCTCCTGCTGTTTCTTTTTGCAGCTCTCGCCATATTAAGGCATCTCCAGGCAGGATTAGGTAGGGGCCATTCCTCTTAAGGCTCTGGTTGCTTTGGTGGCTGTCTAGAAAGGGATGGACTTGAAGTGTTCTAGAGACAGCAGCTTGGTCCTCTGTACATACCTTTACAAAGCACTACTAGCTAGATTCCTTTTCCAGGTCCAGAATAGGCTTTGCTAAAACCATTCTGCAGGGGCTTCTTATAGGTTGATACATTAGTACTAGTCTAACTGCCTTTGAGGGTCATTTTAAGCCTAACCAGTTTTCCCATTTGAGAATCAAGTCTTGCACATTGTGTTTGTAAGGTAAACATTTTAACCATTATGCAAACCTCAACCCTTTCTCGATTTGTGATTTGTTTCCTCCTCCATTCTTAGTTTCTAAGCTTGGGGAAATCAATGCAAATAGCTTAGGCTACTGCAGCCATAATCAAAAGCTGAACATAGTACAGTTGTATAAAAATAACTTTAACATAACAGGAGATGTTTTAATAGATCAGTGTTGCATTAGCCATCTTCTACCTCCACTCCCTTCAAATGTTTTCTTTGCATTACCAGGATGTGGCTGTGTATACCCTTGTATATGTAGCTTCACTTCTGCTGTGCTTCTTATTTTTCCTTACAGGGCTGTTTCTCCCATTTTTTGGGCAAGAAAGCTTTGAGATTTTCCTTCTCTCAAGGTGCTGGTAGAGCACTTAAAGGTGCACTTTTTCTTTGAAGGGCTGACTGGTGGCAGGGAGGTAGGATCCAAGACAGATTAGTGCACTGCAATAGTGATCTCTTAGCACATCTAGTGTGTTACAGTACGTTTACTTACTCTGCTGCATTTTCTAGTAATACTAATAGAGTAAGAGAGCTTCCATGTGGAGTGTGATCCACTATTTAGTTCATGCTGTTATTAAGCAACAGTTAAAAAGCCGCGGTGGTACAGCGGTAGCATTGTTGCCTCACAGCAAGAGGTTCTCCTGTTCGATTCTCGGCTGGAGTGCCTTCGCTGAAGGTTGGGCGTCGGGCTGGCAACTCGGCACCATAAAAATCTACTGCCAATCAGCTGACCGGAGTTCCGCTGTAGCGACCCCTAACCGGAAAAAGCCGAAAAAGACAAAATTAAGCAACAGTTAAAACTACTTATGGGAAGATGTTAAAAATTAGATCAATCTAGAAAGAAATATATCATCTTGTTACCCATAAACGTTTTATAGCATAGTTTTTTGAATGCATTGAATGATTGTGGTCTTTATTTTCTTTTGCCTTATACTTTCTCATTTTATTGACAACACATCTTTAACCAGTACTCTCTCTAGTTCAGATGCCGTACTTTTCTGTATTCAACATTGTTAGATGCTCGTTTTGATTTTCAGTGGATAACAGAATGTTGTACTCTGTACTGTGAATTTTACACTGCATGTTGCTAGAACTACTGTACTTTACAAAAAAAAATTCAGTACACTATTGGCGAGAAAATGCATGTAGTTTCAGATGACACTTATTATCATGAATATAATGTAATTGTCGTATCAGCAGTATAACAATGTGACTTGTGAGATTAACAAAAAATGTGTCTTAAAAAATTGCTTTGTAACAAGTTTGTCTTCATTTTAGCGGAGTTTGCTACATACTTGAATTTCTGCCGCTCACTACGCTTCGATGACAAACCTGACTATTCCTATCTAAGGCAGCTTTTTAGAAACCTCTTCCATCGGCAGGGCTTTTCCTATGATTACGTCTTTGATTGGAACATGCTTAAGTTTGTAAGTATTTTTGCTGTAAAATATATTTGTACTTTTAAACTTGTAGGCTGTTCTTCGTGTTTCACTGTTGCAGTCATCACACTTGGGTTATCTGCCTGCAGGTAGCCCTCAGTCGGACCGAATACCAGAGTCTTGGGATTTCTGCATCTGATGCTGTCGCCTTTTCCATGATGTCAGGTTGTCAGGGGTGTAAAACATGCAGCAGACACCATTACATCAGCCTTTCTTGCCGGTAAGGAGCCCGAAGCAGTTCACAAGTACCAGTCGGCCGCTACCTGAAATTTTCATTTTTTCAAGTTTCAGACCTGAAGTCTTCTAAAGCGAAGCCGTTGGGGATTCTTTTTTCTTGCTCTAACTGATGTCAGAAAAAATTAACAATTGTCTTCCCTGTGGAAAGCAAATACCTCACAGAGATTTTCATTCTTACTGCGTCACCTGTTTAGGTCCAGACCACGACGTCCCTAGCTGTCAGTTTTGTGCCTTGTTTAACACCCGAACCATTCGTCGGGCTATTTTTGTAACTAAATTCTTTCACTCTCGTTCTCCGTATTCCGAAATGGCTTCGGTAAGCCATCCGACTACCGATCTTCTGAAAAAGCGCGAAGACAGACCGCATGGATCAAAAACTGCCGACGACGCTTCCGTTAAGCTTGTCACCAGTCCACCAGTACTCGGTGAGGTGCCTTTGCAGCCCCTGATGCCCACTTCTACAGATTTGCAGGCCTCTGCTGAGACCCATTTGGAGTCCGGTATGCCGCAAGATGCTTCTTCGACTATGGAACCTGTGTATGTCTCTACCTTGGGTGGGTCTGGAGCTGCTGTGCAGGCTCCAGTTTCTGAGGGTGTATTCCGACCTACCAATATTCATATTAAACCAACAACTTCATTTCCTACTAAAACTATAGAGTTTCTCAGGCCCAGAGTTCGCACTACACCTAGAAAACCAACGTCCAAAGCGCATGCTCATCCTCCCATGCCACAAAAACAAATGCTTAGAATGGCTGAAGATCTTATTACTCTAATTGGGGGAAGCCAGCCTTCCCCTGCCAAAAGACAAAGAATTGAATTTCCTTCTGATTCTGCAGACCAGGAGTCTGATGACTCTGACCCTTCTGATTACCAGGACATACCCTTATCTACCTATGGAGGATTCAGATGCAGAGGAATCCATTCCCTCTGCCTCCGCTCCAGAGGATTTCTCTTTTGGTGAAACCTTGCATACCTTAAGAGAGCATTTCCGCTGGGAATGCCAGGACTATCCTCAGTCCAAAAAGAGACTCTGGGAATTTATAGATTTGCCTCAGCACAGGCCTCTAGCTATACCCCATGTCCTGGATATTGTAGACTGTCTTCTTGGAGTCCAGTCTTACTCCTGACACCTTACCACCAGCTCCTAGAAAACATGACGGGAACTACAGAGTACATGCTTCTTACAAATTTCTCTCTAAGAATCTTACTGCGGATCCAGAGGCCATTTCCCAGGGACCTAAAGGCATTAAGGCTATTACAGCCAAAATCCTTATCATTTCATGCAGGGATTCTAGAGCTTTAGACAGATGGGGTAAGAAGGTATATACCTCTAACTCTTGCCATCAGAGCTTTGAATTGCCAGTTTCACATGTTGAAGTACCAGCAACATATTGTGGAACTAATTAAACAAATAATGGTGTTACTTCCAGATTGTGCAGAAAATAAAGATTTACAAGAGTTAATACATTCTGCAAACCAAGTTAGTAAACATACTTTGTAATGTGGGTTTGATGCCTTAGAAGCATCTTGCAGGGCTGCTGTCACTGGGTCTGTACTGAGAAGGCATGCTTGGCTAAAAGAACAAGTCTTGCCTGACCATGTCAAAGCAAAATTACTAGATGCTCCATTAAATCAGGAGTGTTTGTGTGGCACAAAAGCAGAAGTAGTTCTTAAAAAGATGGAAGAAAAAGCTAAATCTATGCAAACAGTCAAAGATTTCTTATAGGTGCAGCCACCTAGATTCAGTAGGCACTGGCCTTCAAAAAACTGGTCCTTTCCAGTCCCTCTCAGCCCTTCTCAGTCCAAACCCAGGGGAAACAGACCACCAAGACTACAGTCTCAGGGTACACAGAGATCTAAACAATGGAGTGTTTCCACCTCAAAACCAGGGAGTGGTAAGCCGCCCCCTTATGGAAAAAGTTCACAATGACTTCCCAATTACCCTTCCCAGCCATGCCCAAGTACTTGCGCCCTTAGGAGGAAAACTCACCCTTCATGCAAAAAACTGTTCATTACTCAGGACCCATGGGTTCTAAACATTGTATCCCAGGGATACAGATTCTACTTCCACTCACTGCCAACACCAAGCGGGTTGCCAGACCATCCTTCATACCAGTGGGCAGAGGCTCAAAAGCAAATACTTTCCCTATTCCATATCAGGACTTTTCAACCTGTTCCACTAGAACAAAGGGGACAGGGTTTCTACTCCAAATTGTTCCTGGTGCCCAGAAAAGAGAGCTCTTGGCGCCCTATCCTGGATCTATCAATTCTCAACATCTTTCTGGTGGTCCCAAAATTCAAAATGCTTACACTGCAACAGCTTCTTCCTATGCTAGCCAGGGATGCCTGGTTAGTCACCCTAGACTTAAAAGAAGCTTATCTGCACATCCCCATAAGGGAGTCTTGCAGGAAATATCTACGTTTCAGGACAGGTTCTATACACTTATCAGTTCTCTGCACTTCCCTTTGGCTTATCTACTGCGCCCAGAGTATTCACAAAATGCCTGGCTCCAGCCATTGCATACTGCAGGCAGAGGAATATTCAGATCTACCCATACTTGAATGATTGCCTGATTCAGGCGGACAGTCAGGAATTGATACTTCAGCACCTGGCATTTGTCAAAAGACTTCTAACTTCACTGGGATACACCATCAGTGAAAAGAAATCACAACTGGTGCCCAGCCAACAAATTGTATTCCTGGACGCAAGCTTGAACACAACTTCTCAGATGTCATTCCTCACTCCAGAAAAGTAGGTCCAGCTGACAAACTATTTCAAACTAATGGCCAACAAAACCCAGTTATTTTCAAGGAAAATACTGCAAGCCCTAGGGTTCATGGCCTCATGCATTCTGCTAAATTCCATATGCAAGACTGTATACGAGGAAACTTCAGTGGTACTTAAAAAGTCTCTGGTGTCAACATTCTCAGGACCTGGAAACAGCGATTCCTATCATACCTTATCTAAGGGCAGAGTTCCTTTGGTGGGCAGAAGCATGCAACCACAACAAGAGACTTCCTTTCACTCAACCCCTCGCCCCTCACTGCCCAAACCCTGACAACAGACACATCAGACTATGCATGGGGGACTCGCATAGCAGGTAAATGCATTCAAGACAAATGGAGCCCAGAACAAATTGCCCTGCATATCAGTCAAAAAGAGATGCTAGCTATACAGAATGCTCTGTGACAGTCTTCAAATACCTTATCCTTCCAGGACAGCTCCTGATAAAGGCAGACAACACCACAGTTATGTGGTACATAAGCAGGGCGAGACTCCTTCTTACCCACTCTGCAGGTTAGCCATGGCTCTTTGGAACACAGCCTTGAGCATCCAGGTGCACCTACAAGCTCAATTCCTGACAAGCAAGCAAAATTCACTGGCAGATGACTTAAGCAGAAGTCTACTGGATCCTCAGGAGTGGAAACCGGAACCCAACTAGTTCAAACTTCTAACCCATAGGTAGGGAACTCTGGAAGTGGACCTTTTTGCCTCCCCCCGAAACCACCAATTGAACAAGTTTTGCACCAGGAACCCTCACAGCAGAGCCTGGAAGGTGGACACACTATCCTTTACATAGAAAAAACTCTCAATTTATGCCTTTCCTCCTCTGCCCCTCCTCTCAAAAGTACTACTCGAGATCAAACAGGACAGGCCAAGGGCAATCCTTATTGCACCAGACTGGCCACGCCAGCACTGGTACCCACTCCTACGCAATGTGACAGCAGTGCCACCCTGGCACCTACATCAGACACCTTCCCTGCTGTCTCAGCAGGAGGGACAAATTTTGCATCCACATCTGCAAACCCTAAACCTTGCAGCCTGGCTTATCCCATGAATACGCCACCAGCAAACAGGTGTTGGACGTCATCCTTGAGGCCAGAAGTCCTGGTACTAGGAAATCCTATGCTGAAAAGTGGAAAAGATATTGTTCTTGGAGTCGATCTCAAGGAATGGACACAGCTGTGCCCAACTTACCTCAAATCCTTGATTACCTAGTAGAGCTGCTCCACAGAGGCATGTCCTTCTCATCCATTAAGATTCATGCCTCTGCCATATCAGCTCATTATAATACTGAGCCTCCTCTCTTTTCTCACCCTCTCAAGCAGTTCCTGAGAGGAGCTAACAATTTAAGGCCCCCTAGGAGAGCTCCCACCCCGGCCTGGGACCTTAACTTTGTACTGGAAAAGCTCACACTTCCCACTTTTGAACCTGCTGCTTCAACAGAGTTAAAATTCCTCTCTTGGAAAACAGCCTTACTTTTAGCTACTACTTCAGTAAGAAGAGTGTCTGATTTACAGGCACTAATGGCAGTGGAGCCCTTCATTATTTTCCATGCTGACAGGGTTTCCCTCAGGACTAACCCTTCCTTTATGCCCAAGTTGGTATCCAGTGTAGCTATAAACCAATCCATCCATTTGCCAACCTTTTTCCCTAGTCCTCAGAATAGAGCGGACAGGGTCCTGCACTCCTTGGACGTGCACAGACAGCTCAGGTTCTACCTTGACAGGACTAAGCCTTTCAGAAAATCTGACCAGCTACTACTCAGCTTTCCTACAGGGGCAGAGGGCAAGGCCATTTCGAAGCAAACCATTTCCAAATGGATAGTACACTGCATCCATTTCTACTGCAAGCACCATGGAAAACCTACCCCTCTGGGGATCAGAGCTCATTTTACTAGAGCTACTTCAACCTCTACAGCATTTCTCAGGGGGGTCCCCACCAGGGACATCCTGGAAGCTGCAGCCTGTACCACACCTTCACCAAGCATTACCACTTGCCTATTTTTTCCAAATCCAGAGCTTGATTTGCTACAGCAGTCTTACAAGGCCTGCTAGCCAGCCCCAACACTTCTTGACTGCCTCCACCCTTCCTCAGCTTTGGGAATCAACCCAAGTGTGATGACTGCAACAGTGAAACCCGAAGAACATAGTACAGTTGTGTACACTTACCATAAATGTAGATGTTCGAGTGTATTCACTGTTGCAGTCCTGGTTTCCCTCCCTCCAGCTTTTCTCTATCCTTTTTACCTATCCTCTTTATGGCCATCTTTTATGGCAGGGTTATTTACTTTTTTACTGGAGGTGTTCCACACCATGTAATAGCTTCCTATTTTGGGGGCTGCTGACATCTAGGGCAAGAAAACCTGATGTAATGGCGTCTGCTGCATGTTTTATACCCCTGACGACCCGATGTAATCGAAGAGGCGACAGCATCCGATGCAGAAATCCCAATACTCTGGTATTCTGGCCGACTGAGTGCTACCTGCAGGCAGATAACCCAAGTGTGATGACTGCAACAGTGAATACACTCTAACATCTACATTTATGCTAAGTGTACACAACTGTACTTTTTTCCTAGGACTCGTTGATAAAAATGGATTGGAAGGTATTTGCTAGGGCAAGTTCCTTCAGAACCTTCTGTACAGTGAAACATTTTGTGCTGCTTAGAATGATTGAATGTGCCAGGAAAACATACTTTATTCACTGCTGTAACAAGCTGTTCAGAATATTTCTTTCCATTGAGCACTCCTGTGTTTGCAAGCCTGTTTATCTAAAGCCCTGCTTTCTTCTGTTTAGTTTGAAGCATATGTCATGTCTTATGTTTGTGTGCTTTTTGACAGCTGCTTTGAAAAAAGACATGTGGTAGTGCTATAAACTACAGTACAGCCCCCAATGTTGGTAGGTGCTTTATATGTACATCTGTGGCTTTTCATAGAACTGTCATGTACCCTGTTCATTGCATCATTCAGCAATTTTATTGAAGGAAAACGCCACCTTTAAACTCAGAAAATTATTATTTTCAGTGTATCTTTGCTTTCTGAGCATTTTTCATATATTATTTATCTTAGTTGACAGGGACAGTCTGACTGGGATGGTTACCCTTTTTCCATCAAAGGCCCAGGAAGAGAAGCTCCAGTAGACACACAACATACAATATCCAGTATATTTTCATTTTCTGCATTTTGTATATTTTCATGTACATAATTTAACTCAACAGACAATTTATGCTAACCTTGCATCATACAGTTTGACTGTAAGAAAAAGAGAAAATAAGAGAGAGCCTGTGCATTTGCATAAGGTTGTAGCAGACAGACGTACAAAGAAAAACAAGGGAAGGCAAAACATTGACGTTCAGGTTGAAATTAGTTAAGTAGCAGTATGGTAAAGGAGAATGAGAAGTAGGTAGTTAAGAAATATAATCCGTTAATTGTTTACAGTAGTAGATAGAAGGGAAAGTTTAATAATCATATGGGAATTTAGTGCAGAGCAGCTATCATTTTGTCAGAGGTATTGCAGCTTGTATTTTCCTGACTAGAAATTCTTCAGCTGTGTAGAGCAAGAGCAGAGCAAAGTGCCTTGCAGATGCTGTTTAGCAAACCTTTAAAGCATTTATTGATGTTCTTCATCTCACATTGCTGCAGTCCTTACACTTGGGTAGTCCGCTGTCCACTGTCGGCCCGAATATCAAAGTATAAGGCTGACGTCGGTCAGGGCGCATTTAACTGACGTCAGGACGTCAGGGTACAAATGCGCATGACCGGCGTCATATCCTCAGTCTTTTTTGCCGCATGGTCCGATGCAGAAGCAGCATTGCGAGTGCCGGTTGGCGTTCTGAGATTTTTCGATTTAGAAGTTTCAGACCGAGTTCAAAGTTGGCTAAGTACCCCGTTGGGGTATATTTTAGTTTTTTCTTGCCTCAGTCATTTACTGGATGTCAGAAAAAGTTAATAATTGCGTTTCTTGTGGGAAACAGATACCGCATAGAGATTATCATACTTTGTGTATTCCTTGCTTAGGGCCTGAGCATGACGTTGTTGGCTGTCGCTCTTGTGCTGGATTTAATAAACGCACTATAAAGAGAAGGTTGGATTGTGCAAGGTTAGTCTTTGGGAAGCGGTGCAATTATAAAATGCCGTCGGGTGCTCCGTTACCCGCTTCCTCGAAGAAGCGCAAGGACAAGGCAGTTAAGCCTAGGCTAGAAGAACCGTCTGTACCGGACGCCGGTTCTTTAGAGGTGTCGGTGGAGCCGGTGGCTCCACCGGAGATTTCTTTGTGTTCCCAGAGTGAGACCTTATTATTGCAAGATGTGGCCTCTCAGGAGGCAAGTCAGGCTGAGGGGCTTCTCAGGTTACTATACTCCCTCCCTTCCTAAGGTGGCTAGGCCCTCTCCTTCTGTTTCTAAGGCTTCTCCCAGGGGCAGGCCAGGTTTAGCTTCAGTTGGTGTTACCCCTAGCTCTTCAGGTACTATGCCCAAGAAGCATATGCTTAAAATGGCAGAAGATTTGATTACTTTGATTAGGGGTTCTATGCCCCCTCCTGCTAAGAGACCTAGGGTGGAGCCTGAGCTGGGGGGTTTTGAGCAAGCTTCAGATGTTTCAGAGTCTTCAGCTGAAGACTTGCAGGAGTACTCTCCTTATTCTGATTCTGATGTGGATGATTCTACTCCTCCTGCTACTCCTCCTGAGGATTTTTCTTTTTCAGAAACTCTTCATTCCATGAGGGAGCATTTTAAGTGGGAGGGTCAGGACTTCTCTGATTCCAGGAAACGGCTTAGGGATTTTCTGTTTTTACCCCAACATAGGCCTTTGGCTATACCTCCTGTTTTGGATGTAGTGGAAGATGTTTTTACAGAGGCTTCTCTTAATCCTGATTCTTTGCCTCCTGCTCCTGTTAAGCCGGATAGGTATTACAGGGTGCCTGAAGTTCACAAGTATCTTTTTAAGAGTCCTAGGGCAGACCCAGAAACTGTTAGCCAGGGGCCTAAGGGTGTTAAGGCTTCTGTTGTTAAGAATCCGGTTCCTACAGACAAGGAGGCTAGGGCCTTGGATAGATGGGGAAAGAAAGTTTATACTACTTCCACTCTTGCTATGAGGGCTCTGAATTGCCAGTTTCACATGTTGAAATACCAAAACTATCTCCTTTCACAATTGAAGTCTAAGGTTGATGCTCTGGCAGTAGGTATTGATTGTAAAGAGTTGCAAGATTTAGTACATGTTTCTGAACAGGTGGGTAAGCATTCTTTGCAATGTGGTTTTGATGCTGTACAGGCCTCGTCTAGGGTGGCTGCCACTGGGACTGTTCTTCGCAGGCACTCCTGGCTGAGGGATCAGAATTTGTCTGAACATGTTAAAACAAGGATTTTAGATGCTCCTTTACAATCTGACTTGTTGTTTGGTCCTCCTGTTGAGACAGTCTTAAAGAAAATGGAAGACAAAGCTAAGTCTATGCAGACTGTTAAAGATTTTTTGCAGGTCCAGCCTCCAAAGTTTAGTAGAAATTGGCCTACTAAGGGGTGGACGTATCCTTCTTATGATTCCCAGTCTAGGGGTAGATCTAAACGTGGTAAGGGCAGAGCTCACGGCTCCTTCAGGCCTAGAACAGGGAGTTCTCCTGCACAGGCTTCGGATGAGGGCAGGGGGTCAGTCCTTTCGTAAGCAGACCCAATGACCTACCTTTTCAGCTGCCAGAGCCTGCTCGTCTGGCAGCACCTTTGGGAGGAAGGTTGGCACTTTTCAAAGAAAATTGGAGTTTAATTACCCAGGACAGATGGGTATTGGATATCATACACCACGGCTACAGGTTTTATTTCCATACCTTGCCTCCTTTCAAAGGCATGCCAGACGTTCCTCCTCAACAAAGAATAGAGGCTCACAAACAGGTTTCTCTGTTGCTCCAACTAGGGGCCATACAGCCGGTCCCTCTGCCAGAAGTGGGCCTAGGATTTTATTCTCGCCTGTTCCTAGTACCAAAGAAGGGGAACACGTGGAGACCAATTTTGGATTTATCTATCCTCAACACTTATCTGGACATTCCCAAGTTCAAAATGTTGACGTTGCAGCAGCTTTTACCTTTGCTGGGCAAAGATCATTGGATGGTAACTTTGGATCTCAAGGAGGCTTACCTTCATGTTCCTATCAGACTCAGTTGCAGAAAGTATCTGCGTTGAGCTGGGACTTCTCACTATCAGTTCTCTGCATTGCCCTTTGGCTTATCTACTGCCCAGAGTGTTCACGAAAGTTCTGGCTCCAGTGATAGCTTTCTTCAGACTAAAAGGAATACAGATCTATCCTTATTTGGACGACTGCCTAATTCTGGCTCAAGGAAGGGAAGAGCTTCTTCGTCATTTGGAATATGTGATAGCAGTGCTAAGATGCCTAGGGTATTCTGTGAACGAAATAAAGTCCAGTCTAGTACCCTCTCAAGACATGTGCTTTCTGGGTGTGAGACTGAATACAGCAGCCCAGATGGCCTTTTTAACCCCGGACAAACAGAAGAGTCTATCCCTTTACTTCCATCAACTATCTCATCAGTCCGGGCTGACTGCAAGGACAGTCCTTCAAGCCTTAGGGTTCATGGCATCTTGTATTCTGGTGCTTCCCAATGCCAAACTGCATATGAGGAAGCTACAATGGTATCTCAAAATGTATGGACACAGCACTGCCAGGATCTGGACACTGTCATTCAAATAATACCTTGCATTCAGAAGGAATTTTTGTGGTGGGCTCAGGAATGTCACCTAAACAAGGGACTCTCTGTGACCCGCCAGAGGCAAGTCAGATTTTAACGACAGATGCCTCAGACAAAGCTTGGGAGCTCATCTAAACGGAAAGTGGATACAAAACAAGTGGCCTGTCAGACTACAACATCTACATATCAACATGAAGGAGATGTTAGCAGTCCAGTTTGCATTAATAGCTTTCAAGGAATTCCTTCTTCCAGGACAGGTGTTGATTCTAACAGACAACACAACTGTCATGTGGTACATCAACAAGCAAGGGGAACGATTCTTATCCTCTATGCAGGCAAGCAATGATTTTGTGGGAGACTGCTCTCAGTTTACAGCTCAATCTTCAGGCAAGGTTTCTGCCAGGAGCACAGAACTCCTTAGCAGATGTGTTGAGCAGGCAATTATGGATCCCCACGAGTGGAAATTGGATCCTCATGTATTTCAGAAATTGACAGTGTCATGGGGAACTCCAGACATAGATCTGTTCGCTTCTCCACTAAACCATCAGCTGCCAAAGTTTTGCACGAAAAGGTTTCATCCCACAGCTTGGAGAGTGGATGCTCTTTCTTTCAATTGGAGCAATCTTCATGTGTATGCCTTTCCACCTCTGCCTCTCCTCCCAAAGGTACTTCTGAAGGTCAGACAGGACAAGCCAAGGATGATTTTAATAGCTCCAGATTGGCCTCGACAGCACTGGTACCCATTACTAAGAAGTCTAGCACGGAAGCCTCCATGGCCTTTGCCTTCGATTCCACACCTGTTGTCACAGGAGGACAGCCATTTGCTCAATGTCAAGCTTCACTCTCTACACCTAACAGCCTGGCATATTCTGTTTTGAACCATAATGGGCCTCCACTTCCTCAGCAAGTTTTGAATGTTATTTTGGAAGCTAGAAGGCCTAGTACAAGGAAAGTGTACGCTGATAAATGGAAGAGATTTTTATTTTGGAGTGCAGCAAAGGATTTTGATGATGTTCTTCGTCTTCCATTGCTGCAGTCCTGACTATTGGGTATAGTCCGCGTCCAGTCGGCCCGAATACCAGAGTATAAGGCTGACGTCGGTCAGGCGCATTAGACTGACGCCAGCGTCAGGGTACTAATGCGCATGACCGCGTCATATCCTCAGTCTTTTTGCCGTGATCCGATGCAGAAGCAGTTTTGAGTGCAGGTTGGCGTTCTGAAATATTTCGAACCGGAGTTTCAGACCGAATCAGAGTTGGCTAAGTACCCGTTGGGGAATATTTTGGTTTTTCTTGCCTCAGTTTTAACCGGATGTCAGAAAAAGTGAATAACTGTATTTCTTGTGGGAAACAAATACCTCATAGGGATTACCATACATTATGTATACCTTGTTTAGGGCCTGAGCACGGCGTTGTTGGTTGCGCTCTTGTGCTAAGTTTAACAAACGCACTATTAAGAGGAGGTTAGACTGTGCCAGATTAGTGTTTGGGAAGCGTTGCAATTATAAAATGCCGTCGGATGCTCCGGCGCCCGCTTCATCAAGAAGCGCAAGGACAAAACAGCGAAGCCTAGGGTTGATGAACCGGCAGTCCCAGCCGTCGGTTCTTTAGATGGCTCTGTGGAGCCAGAGGTTTTGCCAGGAGTTTCTATAGAGTCTCAGGCAGAAACTTTACTGTTACAGGATGTACCCTCTCAGGAGGCAGGCCAGGCTGAGGGGCTTCTCAGGTAACTATTCTTCCCTCTTCCCAAAGTAGTTAGAGCCTCTCCTTCTGTTGCCAAAACTTCTTTTAGAGGTAGGCCAACTTCAGCTTCAGTAGGGCTTCTCCTAGCCTTTCGGGTTCTGTACCTAAGAAACATATGCTTAAAATGGCAGAAGATTTGATTACTATGATTAGAGGTTCTATGGGCCCTCCTGATAAGAGGCCTAGAGTGGAACCAGAGTTTGACAGTTTTGAACAGGGTTCAGGGGCTTCTGAATCTTCTGCGGAAGATTTGCAGGAGTATCCTCATTATTCTGATTCTGATGTGGATGATGCCACTCGGCTTCTCCTCCTGAGGATTTTTCATTTTCAGAGACTCTGCATTCCATGAGGGAGCACTTTAAATGGGAAGGCCAGGATTACTCTGATTCCAGGAAGAGGCTTAGGAATTCTTGTTTTACCCCAGCATAGGCCCTTAGCTATACCTCCTGTGTTGAATGTGGTGGAAGATGTTTTTGCAGAGGCTTCCCTGAACCCTGATTCTTTGCCTCCTGCTCCTGTTAAACCTGATAGGTACTATAGGGTGCCAAGCTCATAAGTATTTATTTAAGAGTCCTAGGGCGGACCCAGAAACTGTTTCTCAGGGGCCTAAAGGTGTTAAGGCCTCTGTGGTTAAAAATCCTGTTCCCACTGACAAAGAGGCAAGGGCGTTAGATAGGTGGGGTAAGAAAGTGTATACTTCTTCCACTCTAGCCATGAGAGCGTTGAATTGTCAGTTTCACATGCTGAAATATCAAAATTATCTCCTTTCACAATTGAAATCTAAGGTGGATGCTTTGGCGGAAGGTATTGATTGTAAAGACTTGCTGGATTTAGTTTATGTGATGTGCTTTCTGGGTGTGAGACTGAATACAGCAGCCCAGATGGCCTTTTTAACCCCGGACAAACAAAAGAGTCTGTCACTTTACTTCCATCAACTATCTCATCAGTCCGTGCTGACTGCAGAGACAGTCCTTCAAGCATTAGGGTTCATGGCATCTTGTATTCTGGTGCTTCCCAATGCCAAACTGCATATGAGGAAGTTACAATGGTATCTCAAAAATGTATGGACACAGCACTGCCAGGATTTAGACACTGTCATTCAAATAATACCTTGCCTTCAAAGAGTATTTTTGTGGTGGGCTCAGGAATGTCACCTAAACAAGGGACTCTCTGTGACCCGGCCAGAGGCGAGTCAGATTTTACCGACAGATGCCTCAGACATTGCTTGGGTAGCTCATCTAAATGTAAAGTGGATACAAGACAAGTGGCCTGCCAGACTACAGCATCTACATATCAACATAAAGGAGATGTTAGCAGTCCAGTTCGCATTGCTGGCTTTCAAGGAGTTACTTCTTCCAGGGCAGGTGTTGATTCTAACAGACAACACAACTGTCATGTGGTACTTCAACAAACAAGGGGAACACATTCTTATCCTCTATGCAGGCATGCAATGATTTTATGGGAGACTGCCACGCTTGCACCTAACTCTTCAGGCAAGGTTTCTGCCAGGAGCACAGAACTCCTTAGCAGATGTGTTAAGCAGACAAATCATGGATCCCCACAAGTGGAAACTGGATCTTCATGTATTTCAGAAATTGACAGTGTCATGGGGAACTCCAGACATAGATCTGTTCGCTTCTCCACTAAACCACCAGCTGCCACAGTTTTGCACAAAGGGGTTTCATCACACAGCTTGGAAAGTGGATGCTCTGTCTTTCAGTTGGACAAACCTTCATCTGTATGCCTTTCCACCTCTGCCTCTTCTTCCAAAGGTACTGTTAAAGGTCAGACAGGACAGGCCAAGGATGATTTTGATAGCTCCAGATTGGCCTCGCAACACTGGTACCCTCTACTACGGAGTCTGGTAAAGAAGCCTCCATGGCCTTAACCTTTGATTCTCAAGATCTGTTATCCCAGCAGGACGGTCATCTGCTCAAGGTCAAGCTTCACTCTCTTCCTCTGACAGCCTGGCATATTCTGTGTTGAAACACAGCAGGTCTCAACTTCCTCAACAAGTTTTAAATGTGATTATGGAAGCTAGAAGACCTAGTACAAGGAACGTGTACGCAAAATGGAAGAGATTTTTATTTTGGAGTACAGCAAAGAATTTGGAGATTTCTGAGCCTAATTTGAGTATGGCTCTTCAATATCTTACTGAGTTACTGGACAAGGGTCTGTCCTTCTCTTCCATCAAGATTCATGCTGCAGCGATCTCAGCTCACTATGATTGTGACCCACCATTGTTTTCGCATCCTTTGTTCAAGCAGTTTCTTAGAGGGCTAAGAATATAAGACCCCACGTGAGCTCCTACTCCTGCTTGGGATCTCAATTTTGTGTTGGAAAAACTTACTCTACAACCTTTTGAGCCTGCGGCTACTGCTGAATTGAAATATTTGTCATGGAAGACTGCTTTTTGGTTGGCTATTACTTCTGAAAGAAGGGTGTCTGCGTTGAAGGCCCTTATGGCAGTCGTCCCCTTTTGATTTTCCATAAGGATAGGGTATCATTACGTACTAATCCTTCCTTTATGCCTAAGGTGGTTTCTAGTGTGGCTTTAAACCAAACTATTCATTTGCCTACCTTTTATGCAGACCCCCAAAATAAAAGGGAAAAGATTTTGCATACTTTAGATGTACACAGGCAATTGCGTTATTACTTAAGCAGGACTAAGGATTTTAGGCAGTCTCAGCAGTTGTTTGTTTCTTTTGCTTTGAGTTCAGGGCAAGCCTGTGTCAAAACAAACTATTTCTAGGTGGATTGGCTTTTGCATTGCATTTTGCTATTCCCATCATGGCAAGGAGGTTCCAGCTGGGATTAGGCCTCATTCCACTAGGGCTACTGCCACTTCAACAGCATTTCTACGGGGTGGCAACTAAGGATATTTTGGAAGCAGCTACTTGGAGTTCAGTGCATACTTTCTCTAAGCATTATCACCTTCCTATCTACTCTAAGTCTAGGGCTGGTTTTGCCACAGCTGTTTTGCAAGGCATGTTGTCAGCTCCTGCTTCTTTATGATTTGCCAGCCTCCCTTACCTCTGCTTTGGGATTCTACCCAATAGTAAGGACTGCAGCAATGGAAGTCGAAGAACATAGTACAGTTTTGTACCTACCAAAAATGCAGATGTTCGAGGATTCCATTGCAGTCCAATCCCTCCCTCCTTCCCTCTGTGTTTAGGGGTGGTTGTGTAGGTGATTTACCTGCTTATATTTTTGTATATATTGTTCATGTTTTGGTGCAGGTATTTTGGGCCTTGTCTTTTTAGGGTCTTCTGACATCTGGGGCAAGAAAAGACTGAGGATATGACGCCGGTCATGCGCATTAGTACCCTGACGTACTGACGTCAGTCTAATGCGCCCTGACCGACGTCAGCCTTATACTCTGGTATTCGGGCCGACTGGATGCGGACTATACCCAATAGTAAGGACTGCAGCAATGGAATCCTCGAACATCTACATTTATGGTAGGTACAAAACTGTACTTTTCTGAGCCTAATTTGTGTGTGGCTCTTCAATATCTTACTGAGTTACTAGACAAAGGTTTGTCTTTCTCTTCTATTAAAGTTCATGCTGCAGCAATTTCAGCTCACTATGATTGCGACCCGCCATTGTTTTCTCATCCTTTGTTCAAGCAATTTCTTAGAGGGGCAAAGAATATAAGACCCCCACGAAGAGCTCCTACTCCTGCTTGGGATCTCAATTTTGTGTTGGAGAAACTCACTCTACAACCTTTTGAGCCTGCAGCTACTGCTGAGTTGAAATATTTATCATGGAAGACTGCTTTTTTGTTGGCCATTACCTCTGCAAGAAGGGTTTCTGAATTACAGGCCCTTATGGCAGTTGAGCCTTTCTTGATTTTCCATAAGGATAGGGTATCATTACGTACTAATCCTTCCTTTATGCCTAAGGTGGTTTCTAGTGTGGCTTTAAACCAGACTATTCATTTGCCTACTTTTTATGCAAATCCCCAAAATAAGGGGAAAAGATTTTGCACACTTTGGATGTACACAGGCAGTTGCGTTATTATTTGGACAGAACTAAAGGGTTCAGGCAGTCTCAGCAGTTGTTTGTTTCTTTTGCTTTGAGTTCTCAGGGCAAGCCTGTGTCAAAACAAACTATTTCTAAGTGGATTGGGTTTTGCATTGCTTTCTGTTATTCCCATCATGGCAAGGAGGTTCCAGCTGGGATTAGGCCTCATTCCACTAGGGCTACTGCCACTTCAACAGCTTTTTGAGGGAGTGGCAACCAAGGATATTTTGGAGGCAGCTGCTTGGAGTTCTGTGCATACTTTCTCTAGGCATTATCACCTGCCACTTTACTCTAAGTCCAGGGCTGGTTTTGCCACTGCGGTTTTGCAGGGCATTTTGGCAGCTCCTGCTTCCTTATAGTTAGCCATCCTCCCTTACCTCTGCTTTGGGATTCTACCCAAGTGTAAGGACTGCAGCAATGTGAGATGAAGAACATAGTACAGTTTTGTACCTACCATAAATGTAGATGTTCGAAGATCCACATTGCTGCAGTCCAATTTACCCTCCCTCCTTCCCCTCTGTTGTTGGAGGTGGTTGTGTGGGTTGGGTTGTACATATTGTGTATATTGTATATATTGTACTTATAGTTAGTGCAAGGGTGGTTGGTTATTTGTTTGCTGTCTTTTGGTTTTGACCTTTATTTTTAAGGTCTTCTGACATCTGGGGCAAGAAAAGACTGAGGATATGACGCCGGTCATGCGCATTTGTACACTGACGTCCTGACGTCAGTTAAATGCGCCCTGACCGACGTCAGCCTTATACTTTGATATTCGGGCCGACCGTGGACAGCGGACTACCCAAGTGTAAGGACTGCAGCAATGTGGATCTTCGAACATCTACATTTATGGTAGGTACAAAACTGTACTTTCTGTAAACTTTTAACTGTAGTGAGATGGAGTTCCACAGTTTTGAGACATGGTAAGAATACTTTTTCATTTCTGGTAGAATTTTTGAGTTGCTTACAACTAGGAGAGATTTGTCATTGGAGTATAGTGTTCTGTTGCTGCGTTATGGTAGTTATATGCTTTTTAGAGAGGGGCAACTATCTGATTTGTATATAAGCTTGTGGATAGTGAGTTTGAGTAGGTTAGCTATTTAGGAGTTCTAGCCAATTTAGGTCCTTTACTGCTGTGCATTGGTGGGTTTTATGAGGTGAATATGTGGTGAATCTTGCTATTTTATTATAGCATGCGTCAAGTTTGGACTTGAAGGGTAGTATTGAGATTAGTGAAGGTGAGTTTTGTATACAGTAGAGGTGGGAGTAGGTAGTTTGCTGCTATGGATTTTCTTGTGGATACTGTAAGATATTGATTTGCTCTGTGTAGGGAGTCTGTTTTTTGATAGTTTGGAGAATATGTTGGTCATATTTGAGTTTGTCATGTAGGAGTACCTATTGTCAGATGAAACAATATGGAAAGTGTGTTTTTGAGTTTAAATTGTTTTGCTATAAAGAGCATTAGTTTAATCTTTTTTGCATTTAGGCGAAAGTCTCCAGTGCCTTGCTCATTTGACAAATGAGAGACTCTTGGGTGATTTCCTAGAGAATTTGCAGTGTTGGGGCAGAGCAGATGAGGGTTGCATTATCTGCATACTGAACTGTATTTGCTTTTTTGTGGCATTAAGGAGTTTGTTTACAAATATGTTAAATAGAAATGGGCCCAGTGTTCATCTTTGTGAGACTCTCAACTGTGATTGGAAGAAGAGGCAAATTCTTGTTTCCATTTTGCTGATTGTGAAATAACTATGAAACCAGGTGAGAGATAATTGATTTAGACCTACGAAGGAGAGTTTGCCAAGACGTTTTTGATGGGGAAACTGTCAGAAACCTTTGACTGATCCAAGAAGAGTGCTTGATGGTAGGTTCCCGTGATTATGTTGTGGTTGGTAGCATTGGTAAAGCTAACAAGAACCGTGATTGTGCTGTGACTGGGGCAGAAGCCGTGTTGGGTCATAGATTTTGGATAAAATATTTGAGAAGCTGGGAATGGATATTTTTTTCTAGTATTTTTGATGGTGGTAGTATAGCTATGGGTCTTGTAGTTTCGGTAAGTCATTTGAATTTCCACCTTTGTGGAATGGAATTCTGAAAGATTTCTTCCAGATGGCTGGGATATGGTTTTCTGTAATGGATCAATTAATTAGTATAGAAGCAGGAAAGGGTAGAGCTTGGGTAGAGCTTCAGAAGCAAGTTTTAGGTACTCTATTGGTAGATTGTCTGCTGCTAAGGTCATTGGTTTGAGATTTATATTGTGCTAGTGTTACTGGTTGGAAAGAGAAGGGTATAGTCTTGTTAGATAAGGTTGGAGTAGTGAGGGTGGTGGGAGAGCTTTGATCCGATGTCAATCTTCATTCATTCATGACAGTTGGGTTTCGGTTCCGTCTTCTGAACCGACTCGGCCAATATATAACAAGCTCACACCAGCCAGAAACTTTCGAGATAAGGTTACCCATAGTGCCTCTCTTCCCTTCAGATCTCATTTGCTGTGTAGTTTCAAGACACTTCAGGCTTGCTCTCAAGCTAAGTGTAATATTTTTTTCACTAGTTCTAAAAATTTCTTGCTATTTCTTTCTTAAACTTGTTATTCTTAGTCGCGCTTATATGTCTACTTTAAATTAGTGAGTGAGGTTTTTTTTTTTTTTTTCTCCATATTACCATTTCTGGTATTTCTTTGTACCATACTTGGTACAGGCCCCTCCTTTCCCTCTTACCTCTAGATACATTTCTAATACCATTGTTGGTATTTAAAAAGAAAAAAAATCTTCTCTCTATTACTGTGTGTGTTTGTGTGTCTCTTTGATCATGTGAAAGACTTTGTCAAGTGATTTGGGATTTTGAATTGGCTGACAAAAAAGGCACTACTGGTTTTAAACAGTGTGGCAAATGTGGTAGAAAGGTGCCCAACTCAGATGGGTGCCTTTCCTGCGTATATTTACAAGTTCAACCTCTGTGCTTGCTCTGTAAGGGCTTTAGTGCCCGCACCTTAGCAGAGCAAAGAATAAGAATCTTAAAAGGTTTATTAAAAAAAACTTTTTTGGAGGCTTTGAGGCAGTGGTGTCAAAACCTCCTAAGAAAGAATCTAAGAAGAGGACCCACTCTGTCCCAGTGTCTCCTCATTCACAAGAACCAAAGACGACTAAAGGTCAGGTTCATTCTGAACCGACAAACACCCAAAATTGGTACCGATATCTGTTGCGGCACCAGAGCCTAAGACCCCTTCCACGGTGCCATCCTTATCCACAGAACAAACTACAACTACAATTGCCACGGTACTGACCGCTTCCACAGTACCGCAGACACACACATTGAAATTGGTCACTACCCTTCCATCTCAACCTTATGGTTATTCGACCACAGTGCCCAAGGTCGATATACTAGCCAGGACTATATATTCCCCATCCATTGACCCCATTGTTGGACAGCAGTTTAGTCCCTTTGTTGACCGACCAGAATCTCCATCGGGGATGTCCATATGTTCCACCAGGAGCCTTTCAGAGCTTGATGTAGTGAGACTTGTGGATCAGCTCTTAGTGGCCAGAGGCATCCCAACCCCATCCAGGACCTCACTCCCACCCGGAGCAGAGTTTTTTTCTCCACAGACTCCACTTCCTCCTTCAACCTGCTTGCAGGATTTGGAGCCCTCTATGCTGACACCAGCTTCTTCAGTACATTAGTGGGTCTCACCGTGATTCTGGAACCTTCTCTGTGGACCTCTGCTGAGTAAGAGCCAACCCACCCATGGGATCGTGACTTGGCTGCCAGCACAGAGCTCCCTAGTATGGCACCAATTTTTTCCATGACGCCGTCTACGGTCCCATTTGCTTTGAGTCCTCTCGCAGCTCCTTCTCTGGAAGTGAGCTTGTTGGAGCGGGGTGTGATCCCAATTCCGAGGTAGTCTTTCTCTATTCTGGGCTCCCATCCCTCTTCAGGCAGGCCTGCTTTCCAGATTATGGAGTGAGCACTTGCCTTAGCAAGCTCGCAGTTGGCACCCTCGGTGCCGGAATGTCATTTGTGTCCACTGTCTTACAGCTGTCAGTCTACTACACTGGGGCAACAGGCATGGGAATTTGGGCAGAAGAATTTCTCACAAAAGGTATGGATTACGATGAAGGTGGAGGGTCCCCACTGTCACCCCCTCCTTTGGAGACATGCTAGAGATCTTAAAACAGAGGGGTGACTGGAAGCCCACCAACCCTTCCTCAGAGGAATCTGTATTCTTGCAAACTTTCCGTGCCCAACCCTCTACTTCCTGGGTCATCCCGCCTGTAGATGTGTTAGTCAAGCTTATCGTGCAGTGTGCTTGGAAGGCCCCTGATACCGTTGAGCCATCCCCCCCCCCCCCAGAGGATCAACCCCAGTGGTCCAAGGGTTTGACAGTAGACACTATGGTGGTGGCTGCTGCAGCCACAAAGAAGGCACTTGCAAAGGAGAATCGTAGTATTCATCCTACAAACCGGGAGTCTTGGACGTTGGACAGATTAGGGAAGCGGGTTTACGCTTCAACAACCTCTGCCATACGGTCATTTATTTGGCACATTTTACCTGTTAACAAAGGGACCTGATCACGGAACTCGCAGGAACCTTAGCAGGAGCAGTGTCTGAGGTATGCGGCACGGTTGCCTCCCAGCTTGCCACCCTAGAATCCATCTCTAACTCGTCCATGCGGTTGATTGCACATACACCCAAAGGGGCGGCCAGAGCAGCGGGTGCAGGCATTGTCATGAGATGTCACACCTGAATGCACTTGTGCGACTTCACAGACCCCTTCAAGTCTTCCTTCGTCAGTGCTCCTGTTGATGTTTCTTCTCTGTTTGGCCCTAAAGTTAGACACTTCAGCCAGGTGTGAGAAGGACTGAAAGACCCTGTCTGCTGTAGGCGTATGTTTTTCCACTCCTCACTGATCCTATACCAGGAATCAAAGAAGTGGAAGATGTGGTTCAGCAAGTTCCAAGGTCCGTTTTGTGACACACATGGTGAGTTTTCTCCCTGGGGCATAAGGGGGACTCATCAGGAAGATACCCCTCCCGTGGCAGAGGGGGCACATGTATCCAGGGCTCTAGGGACTGCTCCTCTGGGCAGCCCTATCAGCGCTCCTGAAGACTGGCCTGATTGCTTACCTCTGGAAGCAGTCGGGGGACGATTCTCTCTGTACCACTTAGCCTGGCATTCAGTAACATAATTTTCTTGGGTGCAGACAATAACCAGAGGCTAAAATATCCCCTTCGATCTTTATCCAAGGGCGCAAAGGCGAATCCCCAACATTCCACCCATTCAGGGGGATACACTAGCTCAAGAAATTCTAAAGCTGCTAGAAAGAGTCTTCCAAACAGTCCCACCAGACCAAATAGGATCTGGATTTTACTCGAGGTTCTTTTTAGTGCCAAAAAAGACGGGACTGGAGGCCAATCTTGGACCTCAGTATCTTGAACAAATTTATCAGGCAGGCAAAATTCCGTATGGTCACGGTTCAGTCTATCCTTCCGTTTCTGGAAAAAGATGATTGGATGTGCTCGATAGATCAAGATGTATATTACCACATAAAAATGGACAAATGCTCCAGAAGATATCTCCTGTTCTGGCTTGGAGTCGGTCATTACAATTTTGGGCACTGCCCTTTTTTCTCACTACAGCCCCCAGGGTGTTACCAAATGTATGGCAGTAGTAACAGCTCACTCGAGACTACAAGAATTCTGAGTGTTTCCGTATTTAGACAATTGGCTCCTTACTGCCCCCACCAAGTGTCTACTGCTTCACGCCTTACACTACACCCTAAAACTGGCAGAAATCTTGGGCATCTCAATAAACAAGGAGAAGTCAAAACTGGCACCCACTCAAAGCTTGGAATTCATTGGAACAACATTCAACACTAGATTGGATGTGATATTTTGACAAGGGCTGTCCTTGTCCATAATCTATGTGCAATGCATATTATTGACATTTTTTGGTCCCTCAAAATATTGATATATTTATTTTTTGGTTGCTGGTTTGATCAAATAGTTTCCTCTCATGATTGGTTGTACCCTATACAATTGGTTGATCCTATCACTAATAGTGTACCATAAGATGGATTTAACTAGGATTCTAGCAGGATTATCCTCTAAGGAGGATTTGGGTATATTTGGGCTGGGCAGCGACAGTAATGTTGAAAATAATACTCGAACCCTCAGACCTGAGAATAATTGTGAAGGCTTGCTTCAGCAATTGAATAAGAACATGAGATCTTTGAGGTCTAATGTTTGTCATTGTAAATTTTCAAAGCCTGTATGGCCAAGGGAATATCCACAAGAGGTTTAATCGTCAAGCTACAGCCTCTGGTTAGTGACATAGATGCCGAACTAGCTAAGGAATGGTCAGATATACAACAGCAAACATCCATGGGGATTGTAGAAGCATTAGCTAGATATCACGAATGTGTAATAGATCAGGAGATTGTTAATGTTACCAAATTATGTGAGGAAACCAAGGTCTATGAGGGCCAACCCCTTCTATACTGCATGTTTGAACAAATTAAGTACAGACCTTTTGAGCCTTGAACAACAATTACGCGATAGAAAGGTCCATAAATTTCAACGTGACCAATCTGATTATGATAAGGGGAACCCGTTTAGCTACAATAGACATGTGAGGTTTGAGGGGGTACCAGTAAAACTAGCCAAGCTACTAAACGTAAACATCCCAGATCTATACTCAATAAAACAAGGGATTATACGGACTCATCCGGGGCAGACTCTTCAGGCACAGACCTGGACATGCAGCAGACCCCAGACTCACCCACCCCCAAAAGAAACAATACTGTAGCCCTTTTAGGTCTTGAGCAGGGCAGAAGCACAACAAAAATAAACAGCATGGAAGGGCTATTGGAACTCCTTGCGAAAAAATGACTGAATGTAACAAGACCAATGTTTTAAACATTTCAAATGTTGTTTTGACTGATACACCTCAATAAAGGTCTAAGTTTTATCCCTGATTTTTTTGCTCAGAGGATATGTTAGCACAAGATGTCATGCCATTCTGTAGATTATTGAATCTCAAACTGCATTTTCAGGACAATGTTTCCACTTTTGACTCTGATTAAACAATTACATATCATAAATCCAGTTTTGTACCATCTATGCACCATAATGTTCATCTGTTTCAATCGTGTGTGCTCAAAGATCTACATTTCAACTTTAGGGGTACTAATATCAAGGCAAATAACCTCGCAAAGACTGATATGGAAAGCCTAAGTGAGCTGGTCGATAACAAGGAATTGGTGATTCTTTCTGCTTTTAAGGGGAGGGGCTGCGGTAGTTATGAATTGGCAGCAATATGATGCGGATGCGCAAAAACAGCTGACAAGATGGTAGATACTATACCAGAATGCCCTTGGACCCTACATTTATGTCCAAAAAACAAATAGATGAGTTTTTAGGGTCTGCATTGCAGGAGGGCATTAATACCGATAAAACTAAACACCACCTTACAGTACCAGACCCTAGCAAGCCAATACATATATTTCCTTCCCAAAATCCACAAGGATCCCCTCAATCCACCTGGTAGACCCATTGTTTCTGGGAATGGTTCACTCACTGAGCAGTTATCCCAATTCCTTACGTTACACCTTTAGCCTTTGTTGAAATGGGTTAGATACAGGATACAACGGAGTTTTTGGACATTGTCTCAGGGATGCAACTTGAGAAGGGTTGGCTCCTTTGCACATTAGATGTATGTGCACTTTACACAAATATTCCACATTAGGCAGGCCTTGATGCGATTGAGTATTGGTTATATAAATCCAACTTGTATGAACCTGGTTTCAACACCTTCCTGATTTGCTTAACTGAACATGTGTTTAACCAAAAATGTTTTTTTCTGTCAGAGTCAATGTTACTGGTAGGTGCAGGGAACAGCTATGGGGGCATCTTTCACCTCCATTTATGCAGACCTCTTTATGGCATATGTCAGGGAACACGTCATTTATGATGTGACACAACATCTATTTGGACGAATTAGATATATGGAGGAGGTACCTGGATGATTGCTGGATGATGTGGAGGTCAGAGGTGGTCTATCTGATGGAATTCGTGGGGTACCTGAATGACAACAAATGGGGCATTCAATTCACGGTTAATTATGACACAGAACACTTATTTGGATGTACTGGTTAGTAGGAATGAAGATCATACACTACGCACTGAGGTTTTCCGTAAATACCCACAATATAATTCCCTACTCCACACATCCAGCTTTCATCCTCCCCATATTACTAGAAATATTCCCAGCTCCCAATCAGGATGAGACGAATTTGCTCACAAGACTCCTCCTTTGAGACCTTCCAGAAGGACCTAGTCAACAGGTTTCTTGAAAGGGGCTATATGATGGTTTATGTCTTAGGAGCTAGTAACTATGCTGCCAACCCTTAATAGGGAGGATGTACTTCAATACAAGAAGCATCAGGGACCCAGTACTGTCGCACGATTTACAACTACATATGGCAGGAACATCAGTACATTGATGGATAGAGTACGGAGACACTGGAATATACTATTGGCTGACAATACCTTATCACAGTTTCTCAGGGAGACCAGTCATTTTTCTTTTCGTAAAGGCAAGAACCTGGGTTCACACTTGAGTCATTACAAATCGCCAAGCAGGTCCGCCTCTACAGACACTTTTCAAAACACTCACAGGGGACATATTGATTGGATGCATGCCTTGTGGTCACTGTAGTCACTGCAACAAGGTCACCAGGCCAAAACAATTTACGAGCAGGAATTGTGGTGTAGATTTTGACATTGGTTTCTTTGCAAATTGTAGCAGTGACTGGGTTAGTTTATTTGGCCTCATGTAGTTACTTTGCATTTTATGTAGGACCGATATAAAGTCCACTTAGATTATGGATTTCAGAGCATCTAAGTGATGTTAAACACAAGAGAATTAGCAATGCTTTGTAAAAGCATACCATCAAGCACCCCACAGCTTCATTCATCTTCATGGTTATTGATAGAATCATGGGCAATAGATCCAACAAATCGGGATGGCACTCTATCCTGGATATTAGAGAAAAAATGGATCATAAAACTGGGTGGACTTTTTCCACCTGGATTAAATGAGTATTTATGAGGTAACCAATCCCTGTATGTAATTAATTTACATTATTGTATAAAAGGAATGAATGTATCTGTCTTTAACACTGATGAATGCTATGAAGTCATTCTAGCCGAAACTGGTCTGTTCTTTGTTGTTGTTTATGTAATATAATAAATATATTTTTATATTTGTCACAGCATATAGTTGCTGGCTCATTATTCTGCAGCTTAATACACACTGTCCACAGAAACCATATTATTTTAAAACTATTAAAGTGACTGGGACTTGAATTGGGGAAGGTTATGAAAGCAGCAATAAGTGCAAATGCATTATTGTGATCATTCTTTCCTTCATTCACACATTGGAAATAATTGCCCTGGGTAAATGTGGGGAGTGTTTTTTGTGTGACTGCAAAAAATAAAGTGAGCATTAATAATGAGTTGATGTAAGTGGAGGGCTATATTTTATATGTATGGCAGCAACAGACTGGAATACATTGTAGTGGCTATTTCACCTTCATCAAAAGTTACCGTCAGTGGTACACAGTAGATAGCTAATATATAGGGGGAAGAACAAGCTGTGTGTGAAAAGCACATGGCATTTATGCCAACTGTAAAATGATCATTGGTATGGTATGTTTGCAGGAGAAGAAAGATGTGTGAGAGCAAGTGAGACTGAGCAACAAGTTGTAATACATTGCAGTGACCATTACTGTCTTTCACTTTTCAGTCAAATAACAAAACTGTACACAGGAAGTGTTTTTTTAAGCAATGTATGCAGGATGTGTATGAAAGAAATTAGCCATCAAGCTTTCAGAGAGAAGGTTTTGCAGTGGATTGTACTGTATATGCCCAACAACACTGCCCAAACCAAAAAGAAAAGATAAACTGAAGACCACAGACGAAGAATCCACTCAAAACACCAGTTTTTTGCACCGCTAGCGCTTCGGCAACCGCCTTCAAGGAGTATAAAACATCACATAACTTACACAGTTTATATACCCTAATACATCTAACAATTAAACAAGCAGCCTAAGCCAATTAATCAATAAACATTAAAAAATAATTAATACTACTTTCTCATCAGATAAGAAGGCTCCAGTTGCATTCCACATTCAGACCCTGAGGAAATAGTGTCATATTTCAAAATAAAAATACTTTCTTTATATAACAACTTTTTATACAAATCATCAGAAAATACACCCTTCATAATATGTTCTAAGATAGTGGCTTGTAACTCATTTGGATTAGAATTGTGAACCAGCATAAAATGTTTAGCAACAGGGCTATCTTCATTATTTATAATATTCCTGACATGCTCCTGCAGTCTAGTTTTAAACTTCCTTTTACTTTCTCCTATATATACAAGATTACACGGACATTTCAACGCATAAATAATACCTTCAGTATTACAGCTATATATATTTTAACCTCAAATACATGGCTATTTATATACTTAAAAGTTGGAACAATATAATGACATACATTGCAATGACCACAGGGTGAAGTTCCTAGTTTCTGCATGGTCCTATATTGTAATGTCTCAGTGGGGTATTAAAATTTATTATGTACCAAAATATCTTTTAAATTCCTACCTCTATGAAATGAGATGCCTAAAGACCTAGACAATACATTTTTTTAGGTCCATTGATCTAAACAAAAAATTCCAGTACTGTTTAATAATATCTATTAAAACATCACTGAAAACACTATATGTAGAGACAAAATTAGTCTTTTCTGTTGATTTCTAACATGTAACTTGTATCCCTTACTTCCATACTTATAAATACCAACTTTATGTTGTTCATTAATAACCTTATCTATAGCTGTTTGAATACTAGCTTCACTATAGCCCCTCAATCTAAACATCTCACTAGTCACACTAATTTCTTAAAAGAAGTCCACGTCAGTATTACATAGCCGTCTAAGTCTCATACATTCCCCATAGGGCAAGGAGACCAAAGTATGAACTGGATGACAGCTAGTCCCCATCAAATACTGATTACTATCAGCAAATTTTCTATACACAGACATGCGTAAGATAGTACTGTCATCCATAATAAGATGTATGTCTAAAAAAGTTATATATTTGCCCACCTGTATGCCGTCAAAGGAAAGTCCAAATCTATGATGTTGCATAACTTCTATAAACTGACCAACATAAGATATCCCACCTTTACAAATAAAAACAAGATCTATAAAATGAAAATAACTAACTACGTAATTTTTAAAAACCTCTGTGATATAACCATTCTAACTCATACAAACCCATCATCAAGTTGGCATACATGGGGGCAAAATATGCCCCCATGGCAGTGCCCTTGATTTGTCTGTATAATTGTTCATTAAACATAAAAATTATTATTCAAACAAAATTCCAATATTTCAGTAATATAATATATTACTGGAATATCACCCAAAAAGCATTTTACTGCTTCTAGTCCAGACTGACACTGTATGTTAGTATACAAACTAACAACACTTATAAAAAACATATCTGCACTCCATTGTATTTTAGATAATTTTTCCAAAAAATCAAAACTATCCCTAATATAACTAGGTAACTTTATTACATAAGGGAATAAATATTCATGCAAAAATTTCCCAATATTAGATAAATATTTTTGAGCAGATGCAATAGGCCTACCAGGTGGGTCAACCCCACTTTTATGAATTTTTGGAAGACAGTAAAATAAAGCCAACTCACTGATGTCCTTCAAGGATGCATCTGCAGTCATAACAAATGGGTTGTCCTGTCGTCAGGCAGCCCTTCGGTCGGCCGGAGGGTGTTAAAGTCATTCATAGCCTTAATATATTCATTTGTATTACTCTTAACATAGGTATTGATATCATCTAAATGTGTCATACACATTTTATAATATTGAGCAACATTCATCACCACCATCTTACCACCTTTATCAGATGGTTTAATAATAAGATGTTCATTATTCGCTAATGCCTGTAGTTCCTTCCATTCCTTCTTAAAGTTATATACCAACTTATGCTTATACTGCATAAAGTCACAAAAAACATTTTCTGCCGCAAAATTCAACATTTGAGAAAAACATTTTATATGTTCATGTTGGTATGGAGGAATAAAATCCCTTTTACTCATTATTTTATCAGTTTTTAACAAACTATAGGCGTTATAGTCACTTGCATAGTCAAAGCATTCCTCAGGGTCAGATACACAAGAATAAAAACTGTTCTCTAAACTATCAGATTCTAACCAACTACCTTCACCTTCTTTATACTGGTTATGGGCAAAAAAAATATGCCCAACAACAGTCTGAAGTGTGTTAATGACCATTGTTTGTTTTTTCATCTGGTCACCCACTAACATCTGAGGTGTACATAGTCCATAAATGACTGTAGTTGTTGGGCACAAAGACAGTCTATGGATGCAGTTGTAGTCATTGATCTAGAACATGTGTATGTGTTTTGAGAGAAACAGGTTGAAATATATTATTGTGGCTTTTTTTTTTAAATTATAATCCAAAGTGAGATATACTTGGTTGTAATTGGTGGGTATGGAAGCAGCCTGTGGATGAAAATGAGTGAATGTGTTGTCATTTGATGATGATTTACAGTCATTGAAGTGACATGGCAGGGGCAGTGTCGTTATGGGAGGTGGGTAAAAGGATATTTGTGAGTAAACTGTCCTCATGGCTTTCTTAGTCATTTTGCCACCTTTCCACAGTTGCAGTATGTTTACCTTATATTGGTTGCAAAGGGCTGAAATAAATGTCTGATTTTTTTTGAATAGTGAAGTCACAATCCTTGTTAATAACGTTCCAAGTGCTACTTTTATAATAACTTCTGCATTAAGGATGCTGTGAAGTTTTTAAATCTGTTTTACCTGAAATGTGTATTTCTTTTTGTTGAGGAGGCAGATACACAATTTGTAAAATTATAAATTATATTGGCACAGTGTAAAGTTTTGCATTATACTTGGTTTACACTGGGGGGAGTGTTTTTTTTTACTCTTTACTGCTGCGGTAGCGTTTTCGCCTCACAGTTAGACGTTGCTCATTCGATTCTTAGAGCGTCTTCTGTGTGGCGACATGCTTGAATGGGCGTTCCTTCGTTGAAGGTTGTGCGTTAGGCCCGGCAAGCCAGCACGTAAAAATCTACTGCCAATCATTAGCGGACCGGAGTTCCGCTGTGGCAACCCCTAACCGGGAAAAGCCGAAAGACACAACGACTTTCCTAGTGAAGCTACTGTCAGGAATGTGTATACTAAAATTGTTATTGCATCATAACTAAAATTCTTATGTATTTCTAAAGGGAAAGAATATCTTGGCTGACCTGTCATAGTATTGATTTTTGCTGCTGAACAACTTGTCATGCAGATTAGACAATTGATATCTGCTCTGGGTGAAGTAGAATAGAAGATGCTGGCACCTTTGTTCTCTGTTCCCCATTTAACAGTTGTGAAAGCAGAAATGCAGTAAGTTAAAGCGGAGTGTTTTTATGTAGTCAAGATGTACAAGGTTATAGGCCTGCATTGAGCTGGCAATACTTTTTTTCATTGATGATCAGTTTGAATAACAGTCTCCAAGACCCTTGTTCTTGAGTTGCAAAATGTGGGCTACCATCTGCAATGAATGTAGAATGAGTACTGGTTGCATTAATTTAGAAGGAAAAAGCCCTGAGTTAAAATAGGAGCTTGAGCACTTAACGTTAGAAGTAGGAATGATGAACATGCACCTCCTAGGGGATTCACTCTAATGCACTGTCAAGGTTGGTCTTTGGTGGAGGCCAGGGCTGTGCTGTGGTTTCTTCAAGGGACAGGGATGTGATTCAGCCAGACATGGATATGCAAACAGTATGCTAGCCCAGGCCATTGCATGTTTTTCCATGGGATGAGTGCATGCAAGGTACAGGATCTTCGGAGGAAAGTAACCATTGTTAGCGGAGTGATGCTGCTTTGGGGGTACCTCAGTCTCTTCAACAGCCCTGAACATGGGGAAATGTTTGTTCAGAGGAGGCTAGTGGTTCTGTAGACCCAGTGATCAAGGACAGGCCCTGAAGCAGCTGATGGTCATGAAGAGTTGCGTAGAATGCCACAAAAATATCAGAGTACCATGTAGAGAAAAAAAATGACTTAATCAGTATTATGACAATTCGTAAAGAGGTATAATTCAGCTTGTACTCTGTATTTGCTAACGAGCACATTTGACGTGCTGGCTGTCCTTGAACTGAAATAAATTGCAAGCAGCTTTACTCTGTCAGGAATTTTAAGTAGTCATTGCATTTTTAGGAGTTTCTGTGGTAAGTGATATTTTTTGTCTAACATGAGGTTATAAAACTGGTTTAGCATAGTCACTCTAAATATGAACATATTCCCATGTGATTTATGAATTTTAGCACAGTAGTTATAGTGTACTTGAATTTGTCTGTTTTTCTTATTTAGTTATGCCATCTGCATCATTTTTGCCAATGATCTTAGATCTAAGTTGTTCTGATTACTTACCTGCAGGTATAGCCCAAGTCACTAATAGTTTTCTGTTGTCCACTGATAAATTTATGACTTTGTTTTGGGATCTTGCATCATTGCAGACCGAATTTTTATTCCTGAAGATTTACACTGTACTGTATTAATGTGCAAATCACTGGTGCTGTGAATATGTAAATCATTAATTCTTCCACTGTGCATATAATTGCCTTTTTGGCCATGCAAAACATTGACCGAGTCCACTATGTCTTCAGTATACTCTGCAAGTTTACTGTCTCAGGTGCATTAGTGCCTAGAGTCTTACTATGCTTTTGTTCAAAGAGACCATTGTGAAGCTCTGCCATATCACCCAGTACTGGTGGGAGATTAGCAGTGTCACCCATTAAGTACACTTTCTCCATTTCTCCCCAGTTAGTTTGTGATCACCCATCCACTTTTTCAGAATGTTTTTAAAGGTTGCTAGGGGAGGTACTGTTATTGATAAGGAAGGACAGTATTTTCCAGAAACAGATGGGTTGGTTGAGATGGCTGTCATGCCATATGGTTGTGGTGTGGCAGTATAGCTTTAAGGTCTCTAGAGCAGGTTGTTTGCTTTACCATGGGTTTTGTTTAAGTGAAGGAGTTCAGACAGTGTTGGGTCATTCATAGCATGGAAGGTTAAGCAGAAACTACCATTTGACAGTGAATAAATTAGTAATGTTGCAAAAATTTACCAAAGTAAACTTTTCTGCATTTAGTAATGTTGAGGTGATGCTCATGATACACCAGTCATTTGCTTGATCCAACCCTTGCTAGATTGTGAGTATCAGAATGGGATTTAGAATTGTACCATTTCATAATCAGCAGCAAACTTGGTTAGCCAGAGTCCCATGCTATCCACTTTTATGTCAGACTATAGAGGAGGGGTGCCAGCACAGAGGCCTGTGGGTCACCACTGATGACATTTTTCTATTTAGACCAGGTGCCCAAACAGTTGATGTTATGGGTTCTGTCATATGACGAGTTACCTATCCAGTGAACTTTGTATTGGTTTACTGTTTAGTCAGGAGCGTTTGTCATAATTCCCAACATGAGAGATTGCTTAAAATGCACTGTCACATAAACAGCATAAACTGAATGCCACTTATCCATGGTCTCTCTAATCCTCCCAAAGAGGTCAACCAGAGTGAGCAGGCATGATCTGCCTTTTACATAGCTGAATTGGTGTATATCCAAGGATTTAAAGTCACTTGTCTCATTGTTAGTTCAACTATAATACGTTCCATAGCTTTGCAAATGCTACTAGTGAGACTAATAGTCCTGCAGTTCCCAGAGGCCGTATGTACAAGGTCTGTACAGCTGCCATCCTCCACACCTTTGGGACATAACCAGTGGGATGTTGAAGAGTTGATGGAAGAGGCTTTGCTAGATGGGATTTTACACACTTCTCAGTAGACATCCAGGGATATTGTAATGCTCGATAGAAGTAGCATTTTTAAGTTTGAAAAGTGCTATACGAATTTGGTGGTCCACACCAATCTCATGAGGAGGTTGTGAGGGGAAATGGAGAGGAGGGCTGTAGAGCATGTTTTAGTGACAGGTCTGTTTGATGTAAACCCCTGAAACACAAGTACAAAGGTGCTGGTTAAAGAGCATTGAACCTCGGAGGGCATGTGGACATAGCCTTGTTGGTTGGGAAGACCCAAGGCTGAGTTCTGCTGGGGGCTGGTAATTTGCTGATATAAGCCCAGTGAATTTCTGCTGTGTGCTGTGACCAGACTTGTCCAGCATAGGGAATGCATGTTTAAATTGTGTCATATTGAGTGGTCTTTATTCCAGGCTCTTCGTGATCCCAAAGAAAGATGGCTTGTCTGAAGGTCCATCCTGCCTGTGTTGAGGCTAAATAAGCTCCTAATAGTGAACAGGTTTAACTTGACCCTTCAGTTTTTGTTTCCTCTTCTGATTGCCAAGAATGTTCTTGCCACTATAGACCTAAGCGATAAATACCTCCACATTCATAGCCACAAATGTCAGACAATTATGGGGCAAGGTGTCCAATTTCCACAGCCCCTAGGGTGTTTACAAAATGCATATCCACAGTGTGTGACCCATTCAGGTTTCTCATTTCCAAAATCAAGCCTGGTGCCTACCTTGTAAAACAGTTTTTGAGAGCTCTGTTAAGCCCAGTAAAATGCCAATTTTGTCTTGCCAAAGACCGAACATTTCTTTTGAAAGTTTATTTTGTAGCTGTCTGAGCTCAACCATGTGGCTCCTCGGGGCTTAGAATGTATGCCAGTTTTCATTATGATGGTCCCTCCTAGCCAGCCTTCACACACAAGTTAATGCATTGGTACCTTTAGCAGTGGTACAACCAGCTACTGCACCACTGAGCTCCATTAGGAAAGAGGTCTGTTGGGTCCAGTAAATGGAATACAACAAAAACATTCCTGTGGTGGTCTTTCACTACAGGTTTTACCAAGGATGCTTCTTGACTTGCCAGGAGTGCATTTGGCACAGCTGAAGGTTCAGGGGAAATGCAACAAAACTATGCTGTATTAACACATTATAATACTGTTCTTTTAATACTTGGCTTAAACAACTGGGTTTGATCTATTATCTTTCATTGTTAAATTGTCGGAAAGGTATTTTTATGATGAAAGAATGTTCAACATGGATAAATTACATCTAAGCTATTACGGGTCAGGATTTTTATCTTGTCCTGTAATAGAACATATCCCATCTTTTTTAGGACATGGAAAAAGACTGTGTCTAGAATTAAGGGTCTTAATATTTTAAGATGTTAATTGCATCATCCCCAAAGTTTGGACAGTAAACTTAAGTATATTTAGTACTAGCTAATGAAAATTATAGTTTTGTAGGAGTTACTGAGGTATGACTCATAGTTTTATAGGTGTTTACTAGGCTAATGAACAACAGGGCCTTTTTAAGCCTAGCCCTGCATCCCTAATCTATGACTAGTTCTGATACCCTTGATACGTGTGAGCAGGGGGTTGGGAAATTAACCATTCATATATTACCTGTGTCCATTAGAGAGCCGGGTACCAAACCAGGGATGAATTTCTGGTTTCCCATCCCGTTGTCCAACTTGCACTTGAATTGGGTTAGGGAGGAACTCTGCTTCACATGGATGGAGAGCATGTTCCATAGATACGTCAGTCTCTGGGATACATACCTCTCTCTCCAGCAGGACCAATTTACATCACAGACATGGTTTAAGTCTTTAGAATGGGTAATTCTGGTGTTGTCTGTTTTGTAGATATGCAGGAGGTCCATCAGAGTGGGGTCTGACAATGCCCTGTGTGCCAGGTATAGATCTCTCCTCAAAAGCCTGTAGGAGACAAAGTACAGGGATAGGGCCTTGAAGCGGTCTGCATAGGACATTTTACTTGCACCCTGTACTCTTTTAGTGAGAAATCTCTGTGGACGTTCCAGTTGTTGGATATGCCTGGTTAGGTACATACCAAAGGAGGCACTGTTCTCAATGATAGCTCTGATGAATGCTGAATACAGTGGAACCATGACTTCCTTAGATTTAGATGCCATACTTTTGCTTATAAGTTGTGCAGTATAGAATGATGTCCTCACCACTGTAGAGACGTGATTGTCAAAGGCTAGATTACTAATCTATATATGTCCCTACGTCTCTGACTACTGAGTCAATTCTAAGGGGTGTGTTGTCACTATAATAGTTACCAGGGATGGATGACTCCCCAAAGAGGATACTATAATGCATTCTTGGCATTTAGTTTTAGTTCATGTCTCTGACACCCATTGTTTGTATGTGTCAGTACCTCCTGGAGAACATTTGTGTCAGTGTGAGATTCAATCACAGCCCCTAAGTTGCAATCATCTGCAAATTTAGTCTTTCAGAGGCCACTGACATTGGCCTTGACTTCTGAGAAGTAAATGCCAAAAAACGAGCGGTCCAAGTACTGATCCCTGAGGGGCTCCACTTGTGACTGGCCTCTTTGTAGAGGTGGACTCTCCAGTTCTAACTTCCTGGGTCCTGTCTGTGAGCCAGTTGGCTATCCCCTGGGTGACATATGGGTTTGTACCGAATGTCATGAGTTTGTCATCAATACCCAAGTGGGGTATTGTGTTAAATGCCTTGTCCTCATCCATTGCTTTGATGACCTTCTCAAAGAAGTTCACCAGATTCAGTGGGCATGATCTGCCCTTGACAAAATCAAACTGGGTTGGGTCCAGTGCCTGGAGGTTTGCTATATATCTGTTGATCATCTCCATGATAATTCTTTCCATGGCTTTATATACAAGACTAGTGAGACTAAAGTTGGTACATGGGTAGTAGAGAGAAAACAGGAAGTGGTGGTATTATGGCTTTAGTTTATAGTTTTGCATCATTACTTTTGTCATATTTGTAACGACCGAGCCCTGGACCAGCAATCAAGGAGCCTCAATCCTCACCACTAACACCAGGGAGGTAGTCTCTTAGATGAGAAAAGGATAACTAATACACACAGTAAAGTACAATTTCCCTTAAGTGCACACACAGATCAGTCAGTCTGGGGCTGGTTGCTCCCTTGCTCACCAGGTCCCCAATAAGACTCCCCACTGGCACAGCTACAGGGTCCAGGTCTCAGCCTAGCTGGGCAAGCTAAAACCTCCAGTAACCCTCTGTCCAACCAGTGCTTCTTGTCCCTGCGCAAGTAGCTGACACAACACACACACACTTTGAGAGAAGTATTTATACTACTTCACGGACACTCCTGGGAAAGGCTGACACAGATTCTCCAGCTGTGCCCCTTTACCCAGACTATACGGCAGTAATTACTGCCACCACCCAACTAATAGCTACTAAAACGCCCTTAAAAGGGTGTCCAATTATTACTGTGCAATATTATTACCCAATGGTAGTATGACTAACAGTCAAGGCTTACTTTAGAGTGGCCTGTTATAATAACATCTATAAATATGCAATGTTCTCTAGAACTTATCTCTACACAAAGCAGCCACAGGTAGAAGGTTTTAAAAATTATGTAATAATAAATAATTAAAACACAAGACAAAACTGCTACACCACAGAGATATCTAAGAGTTCAGAGATCACACAGAAACTTAAATAATACAGTAGGACAGGTCTGATTTCAAAGAAAAATACCTAATTAATATTTACTAGTTTTAACTATTCCTACAAGAAATCAAAGTGCTAAAACTTGCATGAGCACAAGGCAATGTGCCGATAAGTTAGATGTCCAAAGTCAAAATGCTTTCAGTCTCTTGTGAGAAATGGTATTTAAACATTACTAACAAACATGTCTCTAAGGCCCATCCCAAATGACATCATTTTTGACACTTAGGTTTTCCCAGTATTCATATTGCATCATCTTAACACCTGGTCTGAGTTCTCAGGCCACAAACTGCATTATTTAGCAATCTAACACCTACTTAGAAACTTACAATACAAGGCATTTAACATATGCATTCTAGCAAAAACTAGAGCAATAAAGCACCTTCCACATCTAAATTCTGGTCATAAACTTTAGCCTTAAAACAATGGGCATGAAACCTTCATCTAGATGCACTGGAGCCGACTTGTAAAACATTAGAGATTCATAAGATCTTTTCAATTTTAAAAGACACATTTGAGATACTTGGCTTAGTTTTCTTTACAGCAGATGGCAATGTTGCAACAATCTTGAAGTTCACATTTTACAGTGTTTTCTTGCATTTAAAACACAAGCCTGTAGTTTACATTTATTTAAAAATGACAGACTTGTATATCAAATTTTATTTGACTAGGCTGGCAGCCTTCACCCATCTCTCCCCAATCGTCACATCCCCCCTCCCCCGGGGAACTCCAGCAAGTTTTTCAAGTGCCCCTTGAGAAACGTTGCTTGAGAGTGTCAGGTCTATCTGGGTGTACCTCACCCCATTCCCTGTCTCAAGAGCCCATCTGCATTGGCATTGCTACTCCCACTGCGGTTTTGCACTGACATATATGCTTGCAACCCCAGACTCCATATTAGCAACTTGGCATTTTGCTGACTGGCTCTGTTTAACCATATTAGAGGGTTGTGATCTTGTCATCACAGTGAATTTTCTTCTGTACAAATAAAGCTGAAGCTTTTGTAGTGCCCACACTATGGCTAGACATTCCTTTTCTACCGCTGCATAGCATTTCTCCCTCGGTTGCAGCCTATGACTGAGATAAACCAATGGGTGCTCTTCTCCCTCTGAAAAAATCTGGCTAAGTACAGCCCCACCCCATAGTTTGAAGCATCCACCTGCATAACAAGTTCTTTGCTGTAGTCTGGACCGGCTAACACAGGGGATCTCCCAAAGCTTCCTTAAGCTTCTGAAATGCCAGCTCACATGCTGGGGTCCACACTACCTTATTTGGCCTCTTCTTCCTTGTCAGGTCTGTGAGGGGAGCAGCTATGGTACTATAATTGGGAACGAACTTTCTGTAGTACCCTGCTGTCCCCAAGAATGCCCTCCTCTGTTTTTTGGTAACAGGTGCATGCCATGCCTGAATAGTTTCCACTTTGGCAGGTTCTGGCTTTTTTACCACTCCCCACTCTATGTCCTAGGTAGACCTCTGCCATACCCACCTGACATTTGCTCGGCTTAATGGTCAACCCTGCTCTCTGTAATCTGCCCAGCACCTCCCTGACATGCTGAAGGTGCTCTTGCCAGGAAAGGCTGTAGATAGCAATATCATCCATGTGAGCAAGAGCAAGCCATCCTGCTTCTGGTAAGATATGATCTACAGCCTCTGGAAAGTTGCTGGGGCATTCTTCATACCAAAGGGCATCTTTGTGAACTCATACAGGCCAAAAGGAGTCACAAAGGCTGACTTCTACCTAGCACTGGGAGTAAGGGCACCTGCCAGTAACCCTTGGTAAGATCAGTGGTTGTAAGATACTTAGCCCCACCCAGCTGCTCTAGGGCCTCATCTGTCCTAGGCATGGGGTAAGCATATGCCTCTGTGTGACTATTTAATTTCCTGTAATCCACACAGAACCTGGTGCTGCCATCCTTCTTTGGCACCAACACCACTGGTGAGGCCCAGGGACTGTTGGACTCTTGAATCACCCCTAGTTCCAACATCTCCTGTACCTCCCTCCCTCATAGTCTGTTTCACTCTCTCAGGCACCCTATAAGGGGCCTGCCTGATAGGCCTTTGGGGTCCTGTATCCACCTGGTGCTGCACCAGATGGGTGCTCCCTGGTTTCCCGGTGAACATGCCCCCAAACCCCTGCAACACTGCTCGGATTTCTCCTACCTGGGTAGGAGATAGCTGCTGGGACATTGCTACCCCTTCCACCGAGGTGTCAACCCGAGCCTCACTGAGGAGATCAGTCCCCAGATCTCCCTCAGACTCCTCCTGCAATCCACTGCAAATGCTCAGCACAAGGGTCTCCCTATCATGGTAAGGTTTCATCATGTTAACATAGTACAGTTTGTGCCCCTGCCATCTGCCTAACACTTCCACCATGTAGTTAACATCACATGCCTTTCTTACCACCTTGTAGGGTCTCTCCCAAGTTGCTTGCAACTTGTGTCTGACAGGAATGAACCATCACCTGCTGCCTTACAGCATACTCTCTAGCTCCAGCATTCTTGTCATACCACACCTTTTTCTGTTGTTGGGCTTCTGCCAGGTTCTCCTGGGCCAGGCCCATGAGTTCCCTTAGCCTTGTCCTGAGGTTCAGGACATATGCCACAACAGACTCCTTGTGAGACTCGCACTCCCCTTCCCACTCATCTCGAATTAAATCTAGATGTCCCCTCACCCTATGCCCATACAGCAACTCAAAGGGTGAAAAACCTGTGGATTCCTGGGGAACCTCTCTGTAAGCAAACAGATGGGGCAAATGTTTGTCCCACTCCCTCTTAAACTGATCTGCAAATGCCCATAGCATGGACTTGATTATAGAGTTTAACCTCTCAATAAGACCATTAGTGTGGGGATGGTAGGGGCTGGTCTTCATGTGCTTCACCCCACAGGACTTCCACAGACAAGCCAGCACGTCTGACATAAAATTGGCACCTCTGTCAGGCATTATTTCCTTTGGGAAACCTACCCTGCTGAAAATCTCTAGCAGAGCATTTGCTACCTTCTCAGCCTCAATGGAGGACAAAACCACTGCCTCGGGGTATCGTGTAGCATAATCTACAGTCACTAGGATATACTTTTTCCCTGTGGAACTTGGGATACTCAGAGGACCCACAATATCCATAGCTACCCTCTGTAATGGCTCCTCCTTCACAGGCAAAGGCATCAAAGGAGCTCTCATCTTGTCTCCTACCTTGCCTACCATTTGGCACTGCTCACAGGTCCTGCAGTACCCTGTTACATCTCTGGAAATTCCAGGCCAATAGAAGTTTTGCATAATATGCCTCTTTATATGTTTTATGCCCATATGACCTGAAAAGGGAATATCATGGGCTATGGCTAGAAGTGCCAGATGGTAAGCTCTAGGCACTACCAACTGCTGTACTCTCTCACCTTCTAGCCCTCCCTCAGGGGTCCACTCTCTGTATAGTAACCCTTTGTCCCAGTATACAGATTCCTCCGTCCCTTGAGAATCAGGTGCCTCCTTAGCTACCTGCCTCAGGTCTTGCAGTGTAGGGACTGAGTGCTGAGCATGTCTCAAGTCTCTCTTTGTAACTCTTCCCAGCTCTCCTTCGACAGGAAGTCTAGCATCTTCTGACAGTGGTGCGCCTCACTGTCAGCCTGGGTATTGCTACTCAACTCTACCTTTGCAGTTACCCTGTCCAAGGGAACATCAGTGCCCACAAGCAGCTGTGGCTCACATTCAGTCTCATTACTACAGCGTAGCTCACTCCCTGAAGTAACCACCTCAGCAGTCCTGGCTGCAAGTATGCAGTCTGTCAGCATCTCCCCCAGGATACCCGACCCACATGCTTGTCTCCTAGCCTCACTGCATGTAACTGCATAAGTACACAGTACTGCCTCATCCAAATCCTTCCCTCTCAGGACATCTGCAGGATGGTAGTTCCATACACCTGTTGTCTCAAGACAACACACTGTTGGCATTTCATCTTTACCACTTACTGGCTCCCTCACCTTTGGTTCCCCACCTTGCCTCCATGGACACTTGTATACCACATGGCCCCACTGGTTGCATTCAAAACATTTAACCCTAGCTCCTGGATGTGTACCTGGAATAGTGGCTTCCCCTGCTACTGGTGGATTCTGTTGTGGCAGTCTGTGCTGCCTACCGTGGGTTTCTTTAGTCCCATGAGCAGTACTTGGGAGTCCTTTGCCTGTGCAGGGCTGCCCTGCTTGCTAGGTATAGGTCTCCCTCCTTCCCCAACTCCTCTGAAGTAGCACACTATCAGCTAACCAGATCCTCATGTCCTCAGGCAAAGTGCTAAGGGCTTGTTCCCTTACCAAAAGGTCCGTCAGCCCTTCAAAAGTGGGTGACCTGACATCCACTCACCCAGCTATGAAAATAAGTGCTCAGTTCAGCAACATATTCTCATACATTTTCATCTGCCTTGCGTCTATGCTCACAAAACTGTTTCCCATACATTTCAAGTGTTCGCTTAAAACATTCTAATAAATGTCTTTTTACAGCAGTATAATCAAAACAGTCAGTGTCATGCATTTTTGCTAAAGAAGTTACAGCTTTATCATGGAGTAAGGGGGTCAGGAACTGTACCCAGAGCCCTTGGTCAACTCCATACTGTTTACATACCCGTTCAAACAAATGAATGAAGCTATCAAAATTATCCCCCTCTTTAAACTGTGGAAGAAATTTACTGACCTTCTGTGCTTCTGGGGTCCGGTTACTCCCTTCCCCATTACCTCTATGACTGTGGTGAAGAGTCAGCATTTCCCTCTCATGCCTCCTCTGCCGTTCATTTTCCTCAGCTTGTTGACTCCTCATTTTCTCGGCTTCTTCTAGTTCCATACGCCTAGCCTCCAACTCAAGTCTCTCTAGCTCCAACTGGATTTTTAAGTCCACTGCAGAAAGGTTGAGCTGTCCTGTCCATTCTCCGAGGATATTTTATCTCCACTGTCAGTCGGATTGTCCTCCAGGCTGCTGTTTTCTGATGCAGATGTAACCAAGGCTGCAATCAGGTCTGCTTTAGTCAGGTTTCCATGCACCAGTCCCCTAGCCTGGCACATCTCCGCCAGCTGGCTCCTTGTCAGCTTTCCATACTCTACTGCTGACGATGCTGCCTGCTCACCCTGACTTAACACTAAGCTAACAAAAGAAATAAAATAATTGTGATCTGAACTCTGAGTATACACTGCGTGGCTGTTTGAGTACAAAACACTTCTAGAGATCACTGTACATAAGCTACAGGAATTCGCTCTACCCACACCACTACAAGCCAATTAGTATGTGAAGTAGATCCCACCACTGCCAAACACTTGTGGCGACCGTGCCCTGGCCCAGCAATCAAGGAGCCTCAATCCTCACCTCTAACACCAGGGAGGTCGTCTCATAGAAGAGAAGAAAGGATAACTAATACACACACTGAAGTACAGTTTCCCTTAAGTGCACACACAGATCACAGTCAGTCTGGGGCTGGTTGCTCCCTTGCTCACCAGGTCCCCAGTAAGTCTCCCCACTGGCACAGCTATAGGGTCCAGGTCTCAGCCTAGCTGGGCAAGCTAAAACCTCCAGTACCCACTCTGTCCAGCCAGTGCTTTGTGTCCCTGCCCAAGTAGCTGACACAACACACACACACTTTGAGATAAGTATTTATGCTACTTCACAGACACTCCTGGGAACGGCTGACACATATTCTCCAGCTGTGCCCCTTTACCCAGACTGTACGATAGTAATTACTGCCATCACCCAACTAATATCAGTTACTAAAAGGCCCTTAAAAAGGTGTCCAGTTATTATTTTGCAATATTATTATCCAATGGTAGTATGACTAACAGTCAAGTGGTGCTGCGGTAGCATTGTCGCCTCACAGTTAGACATTGCCCATTCGATTCTCAGAGCGTCTTCTGTGCGACATGCGTGAATGGGCGTTCCTTCGTTAAAGGTTATGCGTTAGGCCCGGCAAGCCAGCACGTAAAACTCTACTGCCAATCATTAGCAAACCAGAGTTCCGCTGTGGCGACCCCTAACCGGGAAAAGCCGAAAGACACAAAATTATTATCCAATGGTAGTATGACTAACAGTCTAGGCTTACTTTAGAGTGGCCTATTACAATAACATCTGTAAATATGCAATGTACTCTAGAGCTTATCTCTACACAAATCGTCCACAGGTAGAATATTTTAAAAATATTTAATAATAAATAATTAAAACACAAGACAAAACAACTAAACCACAGAGATATCTAAGAGTTCAGAGATCACACAGAAACTTAAAATAATACAGTAGGACAGGTCTGGTTTCAAAGAAAAATACCTAATCTTTACTAGCTTTATCTATTCCTACAAGAAATCACAGTGCTAAAACTTACATGTGAGCACAAGGCAGAGTGCTGATAAGCTAGATGTCCAAAGTCAAAATGCTTTCAGTCTCTTGTGAGAAATAGTATTTAAACATTACTAACAAACATGTCTCTAAGGCCCTTCCCACATTACATCATTTTTGACACTTAGGTTTTCCCAGTATTCATATTGCATCATCTTTTCCCAGTATTCATATTGCATCATCTTAACACCTGGTCTGAGTTCTCAGGCCACAAACTGCATTATTTAGCAATCTTAACACCTACTCAGAAACTTACAACAATACAAGGCATTTCACATATACATTCTAGCAATAACTAGAGCAATAAAGCACATTCCACATCTAAATTCTGGTCATAAACTTTAGCCTTAAAAGAATGGGCATGAAACCTTCATCCAGATGCACTGGAACCGACTTGTAAAACATTAAAGAGATTCATAAAATCTTTTCAATTTTAAAGACACATTTGAAGTACTTGGCTTGGTTTTCCTTACAGCAGATGGCAATGTTGCAACAATCTTGAAGTTCACATTTTACAGTGTTTTCTTACATTTAAAACACAAGCCTGTATTTTACATTTATTTACAAATGCCAGAATTATGTATCAAATTCTATTTGACTAGGCTGGCAGCCTTCGCCCATCTCTCCCCATTCATCAAAGTATTAAAACTAAAATATTGGTTCTTTCTCCAAGTTTAAGTGCAGTTAGATTTGTGGTGTGTTGCTATAAACCAGATGTGTTTAAGAAGGTGCATAAAGAGTTTATCGACATGATAGTGAAGCTTCTTGATCGTAGCGAGGTGTTTCCTTATATTGAGATGATTAATGCACCTAATTTATATGAAATACAGATGTTAAGTTGTCTATCTCGCCTCCATTCTTGCTGGTTGGGTTCGGAGCCGATCCTCTGCTCCGACCCGGCCTTCTTCAATAGCTCGAGAGCTGTTTACTGGCTCGAGGCTACCTATATCCCATTATGCCTGGCGCTAGTTACTCAGCTCTCGTTTGCCGCTTCAGACTGCGAGGTTGTCTTACTGGCTCAGGCTCGTATACCTTTTTGTATTTTCTATTTTTCACTAGAAATTTACCTCCTATTACTGTACTTAATACTTAAAATTGTACTATTAACCCATGCTAGACTCTTTAATAGCATCTATCCCCCCTGATGTCCTTCATGGATGCATCTGCAGTCATAACAAGTGGGTTGTCCTGTCGTCAGGCAGCCCTTCAGTCGGCCGGATTCCAAAGTCCGGGTCCGGCTTCGGCTGATGTCGCACTCCACCCGACGTCATCACTGCTGGTCTTCGGGTATAAAGGCATCAGCCGACGCCATTTTCCTCAGTCTTTCTTGCCGCGTGGCGCCCGAAGCAGAAGCTGTTCGCAAGTGCCGGTCGGTCGGATCCAGAGATTACTTCTACCGAATACTACTCCGAAGACTTCTAAAGCTAAGTACCCCGTTGGGGACTCTTTCTTGCCTCAGCCGATGTCAGAAAAAGTTAACAATTGTTTAAACTGTGGGAAACAAATACCTCATAAAGATTTCCACTCTTACTGTCTGCCTTGTTTAGGCCCAGCCCACGACGTAGCAGCCTGTTCGGCCTGTGCTTCTTTCAACCGACGAACGCTTAGGCGCCGGTCGGAGTTTGCAGAACAGTTTTTCGGTTCTGATTTTGCGTACATTATGCCGCCGGATCCTCCGACTACCCAATCTAGCAAAAACGCAAAGATAAAGACCGACACTCGCGGTCCGCGGTTTCGGCCGAAACCATGGTCAAGCAAACTGCGAGTGTCTCGGTTTCGGCCGAAACCGAGAAAACTGAACAAAGTACAGCTGAACCTATTCCTACAACCGAGGCCCCTGCTACAACTCTTGAAACGACTTCACAAATTTTACCCACTACGGTGGTTGACTTATCAGACACCATCCCCTTGGATGTTTCTACCCCAGCACGTGGTGCTGCTAGGCCTCCAGCAGCCATGTCCATTAAGGCCTTCGCCAGGGCTAAAGCAGCCAAGACTACTAAAACAGTGCCTGTTAAACCACCCACATCCAGGCCCTCTTCTAGTTCTCAAATGCTTACTTTGGCAGAAGATTTAATTTCTTTAATTAGAGGATCTCAATCTCACCCAGACAGGGCCTCTCAGCCCCCAGAGAAGAGACCTAGGGCAGAGCCCCGAGCCAGTGTCCTCTGATGATTCTGCTGATGAATCAGACATAACTGACCAGCCAGAGGCTCCCTTCTCCAATTTTGAAGATTCTGATGCTGAAGAATCCATCCCAGCTGCTTCCCCACCAGAAGAATTCTCCTTTGGGGAAACCTTGCATGCCATGCAAGAACAGTTCCAATGGCAGCAACAGGATTTTTCAGACTCCAGAAAAAGACTTAGGACTTTTCTGCACCTCCCACAGCACAGGCCCTTAGCTATACCCCCTGTTCTCTCTGTGGTGGATGATGCTTTCAATGATGTTTGCTCCGCTCCAGATTCTTTACCCCCAGCCCCTGCCAAACCAGACAGATTTTACAGGGTACCAGATACTCATCACCACCTTTACAAGGCTCCACTTGCAGACCCAGAAACTATATCCCAGGGCCCCAAGGCAGTAGCCGCGACCATAGCTAAAAACCCTATTCCTTCTGAAAGGGAAGCAAGGTCATTAGACAGATGGGGTAAAAAGGTCTACACTTCAGCTACTCTCTCAGCTAGAGCTTTAAACTGTCAGTTTCACATGATACAATACCAAGAGTTTATGCTGGACCAGTTAACTAAAAAACTAACCACTGATGAATCTCTTGATAAGAAATATGTATTAGAGATGGTAAATAACATACAACAGGTTAGCAACCATTCCTTAAAATGTGACTATGATGCACTGGAGGCTTCATTTAGATCAGCCATGACAGGCACAGTGATAAGAAGGCATGCATGGCTAAAGGAACAAGCTTTACCGGATTATGTTAAAGCTAAGTTGCTAGATGCTCCTATGGACAAGAAAGAAAAGGCAAAATCTGTTCAAACTGTTAAAGATTTCTTGCAGGTTCAACCCCCAAGGTTTAGCAGGAACTGGCCTGCCAAAAATTGGTCCTTTCCTGACTCCACAAAATTTCAAAGGGGCAGGAATAGACGTTCCAGAGGCAGAAACCAATCCAGAGGAGGTGCCTACAGAGGAAGACAGTGGCAAGGTAACAACAGAGGCACAGACACAGCCACTGCCACTACATCAACACAACCACAGTGACTTAACCCTAAATCCGCCTACCAGGGAACAAATAGCAGCTCCTCTAGGCGGAAAGTTAACCTTATTTTCAAAGAACTGGCACTACATAACAAAGGACAAGTGGATTTTACAAACCATAGATCAAGGTTACCGGTTTCACTTCCACACTTTTCCAGTCAAGAGGAATGCCAAATCTACCTCCAAATCAAAAAACAGAGGCTCTACGCCAGATAATGGAGTTAGCAAACATGAGAGCTGTGGAAAGAGTGCCAACAGCAGAGCAAGGAAAGGGGTTCTACTCCAGACTATTCCTAGTTCCAAGAAAGGAAAAAAGTTGGAGACCAATTCTCGACCTGTCCACCTTAAATACATACATCATTGTCCCAAAATTCAAAATGCTGACCCTACAGCAACTTCTTCCCATGCTGGGCAAGGAGTCTTGGCTGGTAACTCTAGATCTCAAGGAGGCATACCTGCACGTCCCCATTTGACCAATCTGCAGAAGATACCTCAGATTTCTTGCAGGATCAGAGCACTATCAATTCTCAGCATTGCCTTTTGGCTTATCTACTGCGCCCAGAGTATTCACAAAATGCCTGGCATCAGTAATCGCCCATTGCAGACTTCAGGGAATTCAAATTTACCCATACCTGGACGACTGCCTGCTACAAGGGGACAACAAAAGCAAGCTGACAACAGATTTACAAAGGGTCATTTACTTGCTACAAGCACTGGGATACACAGTCAATTTACAAAAGTCAAGGCTGATACCATCCCAAACAAGGACATTCTTGGGCTGAATTGGACACAGTAAAACAAATGGCATTCCTGACTACAGAAAAACAAAAGAACTCCCTCTATACTTCTTGGCACTAACAAAACTGAACAAGTTAACAGCAAGAAAAGTACTGCAGGCCTTGGGCTTCATGGCATCATGCATAATCTTGGTTCCATTTGCCAGACTACATATGAGAAAACTACAGTGGTACCTAAAGAATTTATGGTCCCAACACAGACACAGTCTAGAAACAGAAATCCCATTAATTCCATGCTTAAAACAGGAGTTCCTATGGTGGGCTCAGGCATGCCAGTCAAACCCAGGCCTACCCTTTCGCAGATGTCAAGCAAGCCAGACCATCACAACAGACGCTTCAGACCTAGGATGGGGGCCCACATGCTGGACAAATGCGTGCAAGGATTGTGGACACAGGATCAACTTCAACTGCACATCAACCTAAAAGAAATGCTGGCAGTAAAACTGGCAATCCAAAAGTTCAAACCATTTCTCAAAGAGGGCCAGTTGATAAGGACAGACAACACCACAGTCATGTGGTACATCAACAAACAGGGAGGCACTCATTCATACCCCTATGCAGAATGACCTTGGAGCTGTGGACCCTGGCACTCAGCTACAACATCCAGTTACAGGCAATATTTGTACCAGGAAAGACAATACCCTAGCAGACATATTAAGCAGAAACTCGTGGGATGCGCACGAATGGAAGGTTCACCCGGACATCTACAAGACGATCTCAAAGAAATGGGGAATGCCACAGATAGACCTATTCGCATCACCTCTCAATCACCAGCTCAAAAATTCTGCACAAGGACATTCCACCCATTAGCATGGAAAGTGGATTCGCTCTCTTTCAACTGGAAAGGCCTAACAGCATATGCATTCCGCCTCTTCCTTTGATACACAAGGTACTACTGAAAATCAAGGAAGAACGTCCAAGGATAATACTGATAGCTCCAAACTGGCCAAGACAACACTGGTACCCACTACTGAGGAGCATGTCTCGAACAATATGTGGACAATTCCCTGATGCCCTTGATGTTAACGCAGAACAACTACAGCATCATACATCCAAACCTAAAACCTTGCAACTGACTGCATGGAACATCACATAACAGCAGCTATTCCAGAACTTTCCCAAAGAGTTAAAGACATTATTCTTGAAGCACGCAGACCTTCAACAAGAAGGAACTATGCTGGAAAATGGAAAAGGTTTGTCATCTGGAGTACGGAAAGAGGAAAAAATGTGTCAAACATAGATATGCCTAACATTCTGGAGTATCTGGCCGAACTTCTTCATTCAGGCCTGTCCTACTCCTCCATCAAGATACATGCATCAGCGATTTCAGCAGAATACAGCTTTGATACACCTGTTTTTTCGCACCCTTTGCTCAGGCAATTCCTCAGAGGAATCAAGAATGTAAAACCTCCAAGGAAACCACCATTACCAGCTTGGGATTTAAACTTTGTGCTAGAAAAGTTGACACTAGCACCCTTTGAACCAGCAGCAACAGCAGACCTACAACACCTGTCATGGAAAACTGCTTTCCTACTGGCAATTACTTCAGCAAGGAGGGTTTCAGAACTTCAGGCCTTAATGGCAGTGCAACCCTTCTTAATCTTCCACCAAGATAGTGTCCATGAGGACTAATCCTACATTTATGCCTAAGGTGGTATCCAGACTGTCTTTAAACCAGGCAATCCACCTTCCTACCTTCTTTCCCAACCCACAAAACAGAGGGGAAAGAATACTGCATACCTTGGATGTACATAGACAGCTACGCTACTTTGGACAGAACAAAAATAGCAGAAAGACTGACCAACTTTTGTAGCCTATGCAACAGGAAGGGAAGGAAAAGCTATTTCCAAACAGACAATCTCCAAATGGATAGGAAATTGCATACGATTCTGTTACTCCTTCCATGGAAAACCAATTCCACAGAACATAAGACCTCATTCTACAAGGGCAACAGCCACTACCACAGCCTTCTTACGAGGAGTGGCAACCAAAGACATTATTGAGGCGGCTACTTGGACCTCCGTGCATACATTTGCCAAGCATTATAATTTACCTCTATATTCCAGATCCCGAGCAGGGTTTGCCACTGCTGTACTGCAAGGGATCCTAAACACACCATAATCTATTTTTTATCCTCCTCCCCTAGTTGGCTATGGTATTCTACCCACTTGTTATGACTGCAGATGCATCCATGAAGGACATAGTACAGTTTTGTACCTACCATAAATGTAGATGTCCGAACTGGATAGCATCTGCAGTCAGGATTACCGTCCCAGCATCACAGCTGTGGTACTCCTAGGGTGTTTACCCTTCTAATAGCTAGCTGTTGGGGGGGAGTCTTTTATGGTGTATTTGTTTGTGTATATGTACATACATGCTTATGGTTGTGTTTACCTCTATCTATTTGGAAACATTGGCATCTATCCAAATTTTAGCCTGCAAGAGGGCTACTGGCATCTGGGGCAAGAAACACTGAGGAAAATGGCGTCGGCTGATGCCTTTATACCCGAAGACCAGCAGTGATGACGTCGGGTGGAGTGCGACATCAGCCGAAGCCGGACCCGGACTTTGGAATCCGGCCGACTGAAGGGCTGCCTGACGACAGGACAACCCACTTGTTATGACTGCAGATGCTATCCAGTTCGGACATCTACATTTATGGTAGGTACAAAACTGTACTTTTTCTTATATTAAAAACTTGTTTTACTTAGAGAGGTTTTCCCCACCCCTCCCCCTCTCTTCCCTTTTGTGGTAGCCGTTTAAATTAGAGGCTAACACCTACTCAGAAACTTACAACAATACAAGGCATTTCACATATACATTCTAGCAATAACTAGAGCAATAAAGCACATTCCACATCTAAATTCTGGTCATAAACTTTAGCCTTAAAAGAATGGGCATGAAACCTTCATCCAGATGCACTGGAACCGACTTGTAAAACATTGAAGAGATTCATAAAATCTTTTCAATTTTAAAGACACATTTGAAGTACTTGGCTTGGTTTTCCTTACAGCAGATGGCAATGTTGCAACAATCTTGAAGTTCACATTTTACAGTGTTTTCTTACATTTAAAACACAAGCCTGTATTTTACATTTATTTACAAATGCCAGAATTATGTATCAAATTCTATTTGACTAGGCTGGCAGCCTTCGCCCATCTCTCCCCATTCATCAAAGTATTAAAACTAAAATATTGGTTCTTTCTCCAAGTTTAAGTACAGTTAGATTTGTGGTGTGTTGCTATAAACCAGATGTGTTTAAGAAGGTGCATAAAGAGTTTATCGACATGATAGTGAAGCTTCTTGATCGTAGCGAGGTGTTTCCTTATATTGAGATGATTAATGCACCTAATTTATATGAAATACAGATGTTAAGTTGTCTGTCTCGCCTCCATTCTTGCTGGTTGGGTTCGGAGCCGATCCTCTGCTCCGACCCGGCCTTCTTCAATAGCTCGAGAGCTGTTTACTGGCTCGAGGCTACCCTATATCCCATTATGCCTGGCGCTAGTTACTCGGCTCTCGTTTGCCGCTTCAGACTGCGAGGTTGTCTTACTGGCTCAGGCTCGTATACCTTTTTGTATTTTCTATTTTTCACTAGAAATTTACCTCCTATTACTGTACTTAATACTTAAAATTGTACTATTAACCCATGCTAGACTCTTTAATAGCATCTATCCCCCCTGTTTTCTTATATTAAAAACTTGTTTTACTTAGAGAGATTTTCCCCACCCCTCCCCCTCTTTTCCCTTTTGTGGTAGCCGTTTAAATTAGAGGCTAACACTCTTTGTCCTTTCTAGTTTAAAAAAAAACACTTTCTTAGGAGTTGTAGGCTTATTTAGTGTGTTAGCTGTTTGTTTAATTAGTATACCTGCTAACTGGTGTTTTTCTTGTAGTGCGTGTGAGTGTTTACCTTGGTGTGTGGGTGTGTAAATATGTCCAAGGATTCAAAAGTGTCCGGATTCAAGAAGTGTGACTCATGCTGTCAGAAGATGTCTTTGACAGATGGTCACACTTCTTGTGTTTATTGTCTGGGCGAGGTGCACCTGCAGGACTCTTGTTCGGTTTGTCATGCGTTTAGCCCAAGAGTCCTGCAGGAGCGCAAAAATAAGTTGATTCTCAGGGGTTTGCTCAAGCCCCAGGATTCACCGGCCAAGGTTCAGCCGGTGAACTCTTCCAAGCCACCTAAGTCTTCGGCTCCCAGTTCGGAGCCGTCGCTGGGTGAAACTCCACCATCCACCTCTGCTCCGGCTGGAGCCAATGTGCCTCCCTCCCAGTAGTCTCCAACAGGTACTTCAGAGCCATCTGGGAGTCGAAAGAGATCTAGGTCTCCCTCTTTGGAGTCGATACTCTTGGCTCCAAAGTCACCTCTGCTCCAATTGGAGCACAGTCATAGGTCCTCTCACTACTCTCGGTCCTCTAGACTTTCAGATCAGGGCTTGGAGAGAGTGGTCAGGCTGTTGAAATCGCAGGCCCTAGCGAAAATGTTGTCCAGCCCCCCTCATCAGGTGTCTGCTCCGTCCACTTTGCAGAGTTTCCTCCTCCGACTCCTCTCTTGAGCTCGGAGCCGGAGTTCATTGAGGTTCGACTCGTGGAACCGTTGGCTCCGATACCTTCCCCTTCGGTTCCGTCGTTGGCTCCGATCTCTTCCATGGCATCATCCTTGGAGGGATCTGGGCGCTGAGACTCCCTCGTCTGCTCCGAGGGGGCGAGTGGCATCGGACCCTTGTCTGACCCTGTTCTCTCCCTCGGAGCTTCGGCGCGGGTGAGCTCGGCTCCTACATCGGCCTCGGAACCATCCCCCTCGGTGCGGAGAGGAATTCCGGTTTCTTCATTGCCGGAGTCTTCTCTGCGCCCAGGCAGGGGCACCTTCGAGCTCATGAGTGTACTGGCCCCAGAGTCAGTCCCGCGGTCAACCCCATCGGCTCCTCCCCCTATGGTGCCTGCGTCTGCCCCTCTTCCAGACCCCCAAGCGTGGGGAACCAGTGCTCCAGAGCACCCTCTTGGGTGTTTCTTCCTCTTCCGAGGCCTCCCCTGATCACTCAGAGGAGCCACCTCGTAAGAGGAAGCGCAAGAGGAATCACGTTGACTCCCCTGAGTCTGTCACATCAGATACTGACTTAGAGGATTCGGAAGGGTCCCCGAGATCCCCCTCTGAAGATGTCTCCTTTTCAGACATTTTGGAAATGCTTAGGCAGAGGGGGAACTGGAATACCCTAGCCCCTTCCAAGGATGAGTCTGTATTCCTGGATGCGTTTGGTTCCTGACCTTCCACCTCCTGGGTGTCTCCAGTCTGTGGTGGCTCAGTAGGCGTGGTCAGCTCCAGACACAGTGGAACCGACCCCTAGGAGACCTGCTAAATTTATAACTGCACCTTAGGACAAACAGTTTTTGACTAAGGGCATACCTGTCGATGCCATGGTGGTAGCAGCAGCCACAAAGAAGGAGTTGGCAGAAACTTCCTCATCTGTCCATCCCCCTAACAAGGAGTCTAGGACTATGGACAAATATGGGAAGCGAATGTTTGCTTCAGCGACCTTCTCTCTGAGGTCTCTGAATTATTTGTGCCATTTCACCCGCCTTCAGAGGGATCTCCTTAAAGAGCTTGGAGATACCCTTCAAGATCCATCAGCTGAGGGTGCTCAAGCTAAGTTGGCCTCCCAGCTGGCGACTCTGAATTCAGCGGTTAACTCCTCCATGAGGCTCATTTCTTATGTAGCCGATGGTGCGAGTAGAGCCACAGGCACATGAGTCGTCCTGAGGAGCCCTTCAGAGAGTCTTTCACCAATACCCCCTTTGATGGTTCCGCTCTCTTCGGATCACAGGTGAAGGACACCCTAACCAGGTGTGAACAAAAAGGCAAGACTCTGTCTGCTGTGGGAGTCTGTTTTTCCACTCCTTCCAGACCATACCCCAAGGGTAAGAAGAGTTGAAAGATGTGGTTCCGGAAACCCCAGGGAGCCTTGCTTGACGCACGTGGTGAGTTCCCCTCCAGGAGCAGAGGAGGGAACAATAACAGACGCCACCCTCGTGGCAGAGGGGGTCCTCAGAACCAAGGCAGAAGAGAATCTTTCTCTGAGAAGCCCTTTCAGCATCCCTGAAGGGTTTGCCCGGCTGCCCGCCTCTGGAGGCAGTCGGGGGAAGGCTCTCACTGTACCCCAAAGCCTGGCAAGACTTAACTCAAGACAAGTGGGTACAGTCGATCATATCTGGAGGTTACAAAATCCCCTTAGTCAAACAAGTTCCTTCCAGATGTTCCACCCAATCTAAGGGAACAAGCAGCCATAGATATTTCAAAGCTGCTACACAAAAGTCATCCAGGAAGTCCCGGCAGACCAACTCGGATCTGGAATTTACTCAAAGTTCTTTTTGGTACCAAAAAAGACAGGGGACTGGAGACCCATTCTGGATCTCAGCAGATTAAACAGATCTGTACAAAGAATGAAGTTTCAGATGGTCACGCTACAGTCCATTCTACCCTTCCTGGGTCAGGACAATTGGTTGTGCTCTATAGATCTTCAGGATGCGTACTACCACATCAAGATGCACAGGCGCTCCAGAAGATTCCTTCGCTTCCAGCTGGGAGCCAGTCACTATCAGTTAAGAGCTCTGCCCTTTGGTCTCACCACAGCCCCTAGGGTGTTCACCAAATGGCATGGCAGTGGTTATGGCTCACCTGTGACGTCAAGGATTCCAGGTGTTTCCATATCTAGACGACTAGCTCTTTACTGCTTCCACCAGGCATCACCTCCTGCAAACCAGGGACTACACTATCAAAACTTGTTGCAGGCTAGGTATCACAATAAATTTCAAAAAATATGCATTGTTGCCCTGTCAGCATATCACTTATATAGGCACAAATCTAAATACCTGGAACATGTTTGCGAACCTTCCACCAGACAGGGTATCACTAATTCGCCAAAAGTAAAGATTTTATTAACATGCAGAACGATTCAAGTCAGGTTCATCCTCCCAACAGTGGGTTCCATGGCATCAGCAATTCTTGTTCCCCTGGCCCGTTTTCACATGAGAATTCTCCAGTGGCTTCTATTCACACAGTGGTCCTTCCAACAGCTTCCCATGTCTCACAAGATTATGATCACAGAAGCGCATGCAAGAAACACCTCGCTTGGTGCATGGTCTTCCCATCAGTGTCCCAGGGCAGACCATTTGTGCTACCCCCTCCAGTCGCCACAGTGACCATGGATGCCTCCCTGATAGGGTGGGGTGGGGCATTATCAGGGCAGGACAGTCCAAGGCACCTGGCAGCCTCAGGAGTACCATTTGCATATAAATGTCTTGGAGATGAGAGCCGTGCTTTTAGCGTTGCAAGCCCTTCAGGGCTCTCTCCCTCCTGGGACTATTGCAGTTCAAACGGACAATATGTCAGTGGTGTGGTACATCAACAAGCAGGGCGGAACCAGGTCCTATCCTCTATGTCGAGAAGCACTCAGACTCTGGCAGTGGGCAATCTCTTCCCAATGTTTTCTGATTGCAACGCACATCCGTGGGAGTTCCAACATCATCACAGACAGGCTCAGCAGAGCAATTCTCATGCCTCACGAGTGGTCTCTGAATCGGGTAATTGCGGAACAAATCTTTCGCAAATGGGGTCAACCTTGCTGCGACCTGTTCGCCACACCTTTCAACAGCAAGTGCAGCAATTTCTTCTCCCTCCTTCCACTTCCGGCCACTCCCCCAGAGACGCTCTAGTCCACGATTGGCCTCGGGGACTTCTTTATGCTTTTCCTCCGTTTCCCCTAATACCCAAACTCATACAGAGAGCAACTGCGTTGGATTGCAAAATGATCCTCATTGCCCCTTACTGGCCTCGACAGATATGGTTCCCATTCCTGCATCATTATCTTCTCGAGCAGCCTTGGATTCTGGATCCTATTCCAGATCTACTGATTTACCAATTGGGCAGACTGCATCGATCCCTTCAAACACTCCAGCTCACAGCTTGGTTACTCCACTTCCAACCTTAGCCAGGCTTCCTAATATTTCCTCCTCTGTGCGGGAAATTATCTCATCCCACAAATCCACAACGAGGAAAACTTATGCTAGTAAGTGGAAATGTTTTTCTTGCTGGGCAGAGGCTAGGAATATATATCCCTTTTCAGCCCCTGTCCACGAGATTCTGGAATTTTTAGCGGAACTCTTCCATTCTGGTTCTGCTTCTGCTACAATCAGGTTTCAGCTAGCTGCCATTTCAAATTTTCACACTGGGTTGTCCTCTAATAACATCATGTCTCATAAACTGTATAAAGCCTTCCTCAAAGGAACCACTCTGCTTAGGCCCCCAGTAAGGGATCCACCACCTCCGTGGGATTTAAACTTGGTGCTAGCTTCCCTAATCTTGCCACCTTTTGAACCTGCAGCATCTTGCTCCATTAAGTTTTTATTCTGGAAGACTCTTTTTCTGGTAGCCATTACTTCTGCCAGACGTGTTTCGGAACTTCAGGCTCTATGCACTCGTCCCCCATACTTAAGTTTTCCATAACGATAGGGTCACTCTAAGGACCAATTCTTCCTTCCTAAGTTCTGTACACAAAATAATTTGAATCAGTCCATAGATCTTCCTGTGTTCTTTCCTAATCACACCAATCACGCAGAATATGAATTGCACCAGTTGGATGTTCACAGACAGCTGCATTTTTATTTGCATAGGACAAAGGACATCAGGAAATCCGACCAACTCTTCATTTCCTATGCTGAGGGCAGACAGAGCCATCCTGTCTCAAAGGTAACCTTATCTAGGTGGTTGTCTCACGTTATTTCATTCATTTACCAGCTGAGAAACAAAAAATTATCTACCAAACCTAAAGGCCACTCTACTAGGGCACTGGCTACCTCGGTGGCCTTCCAATCTAGGTTACCCATGGAATCTATCTGTGCAGCTGCTACGTGGGCTAACCCACATACCTTCATTTCTCATTATAAATTAGACATTGCTTCCAGGAACAGGGCTGATTTCGGTTCCACTGTTCTAAAGAGTCTGTTCCAGTGAGCCACCCAGGATAGTAGGTGCAAGGGACACTGTCCCAACCAGCAAGAATAAAGGTGAGATAGACAACATAAAGAAGTTATGTACCTACCATAACGTTCCATGTTAGTTGTCTTCTTCTCGCCTTCTTTCTTGCGTCCCACCCTCCATCCCCCTATCCTAGTGGATCGAGAGGAGCTTCCCCTTTCATTTTTCATTGGCTGAACCTTCTCTGGTTGTATTTTTCTGCTTGGATAGCTTCACAGTTGGGCCCCCAGGTGCCTTCTAAGGTAGATTTCTTTCCTATGTCTGGAATAGCTTTTTCAAACGAGATCTGAGTAACTAGCGCCAGGCATCATGGGATATAGGGTAGCCTTGAGCCAGTAAACAGCTCTCGAGCTATTGAAGAAGGCTGAGTCGGAGCAGAGGATCGGCTCCGAACCCAACCAGCAAGAAAGAAGGCGAGAAGAAGACAACATAGAACATTATGGTAGGTACATAACTTCTTTTTCTTGGGTATTCACAGCTTGTATTAAATGATAAGTTAGAATGAGAATACAAGGGGCAATATCTAAGATTTAGTGACCCCTAATACTCCAGAGATTATTACTCATTTAAGTCTAGGTCTACCCTCAGGAAAATCTGATCATTGTTCTGTTTTTTTTTTTTTTTCTTTTAAGACTTATTTAATACATTAAAACTTTAGATATTAAGAAATTTCCTTATAACAAAAGTGACAAGAAACTCCATCAGGTAAATTGAAGTTATTGTTTAATAAAAATGAAGAATGTGATTATGGTGAAATCCAACAGAGCTTTCAGAATGGGTTGGATATTGCTTTTGACACGTGTTGAGAATCAAATAATCAGATATTGCCCAGATGGTGGAGTAGAAAACTTGCAAAAGTATTTAAGAAAAAGTAAAAAAGGAGCCTTCATTTTTATAAACCTATTCCTAGATAGATAGATTGATTAGGTTCAAAGATTCCTGCTAGGCTAACTGTCCTTGTGGGCCATTTAAAGTCTAGCTAATTACCCCATGTTAGAATCAAACCCATCACCTTCTGTCTGTAAGATAAATACCTTAACCATTACACCAACTTCCTTAACTCATAACAAGGCTAAACTAAGTAAGGTTTCTAGGAAGATTCAGAACTGCTTGAAAACTGAAAAATCCAGTATGAGTTAGTAAAAAATGAGAAGGCTTATTACAGGTAAATTGTTTTATATAAGATCAATAGAAAATCAATTTTATTAATTGACTATAATAAAGAAGTTATAACTGGCATAAGCAGGATGGTGAAATCTTAAATGATCTATTTAGTAGTATAGATAAGAAAGGAAATATGCATGACTTATTAAATTTAACTTTTGGTGGTTTTTGTCCTAAAATAAAACAATTTGTTTAAGATTATTAAAATACTACAGTAATGGGTCATAATCACATAACAGGAATATGAATATTTGGTCAAAAGATTAGAAAGTTTGTTACAAATATTTAACAGTACAGGAAGTAAAAACATTCTTGATGTTATGTGATCCTATCTCGCCTACATTCTGACTGATGGGTTCGGAGCCGATCCCTCGGCTCCGACTCGGCACGCTTATGCCAAAGAGCGAAGTCTCTTATTGGCTGAGCTTACTATATCCCAGGATGCACCACTACCAGTCCCCCAGATCTCGTTTGCCGCTAACAAGCAAAGACGTGGTCTCGTGCTGGCTGAGCTAAGTAGTGTTTTTCACTTCTTTTTCTGTCAGGAATTTCCTAATTCTTCAACAAAAAGCTGTTTTAACGGCTAACTAGTTGTTTTTGTGTATGAGTGGTTATATTTTTGTGGAAATTGTGTGGTGATTGCGCGTTTTTCTGACTAGAAGCCCCTTTGAGTGTAAGGGCCTTTCCCTGTCAGTTGATTGTCTTTCAAGTCCTTAGGGGTTCTTGGATCCCTTTAGTTAATTTTTTTCTGTTGTGACAGTTTTTGTTAAAAAAAAAAAAAAAAGTTTCCTTTCTGTGATAGAGTTCACTGAATTTGTTATCATAATGTCACAGGCTCCTCGGCCTTCGGGCTTTAAGAAGTGCACTAAGTGCAGCTTTAAGATGTCAATCACAGATTACCATTCTCTCTGTGTGTATTGTTTGGGCGCCAAACATTTACAGGAGTCCTGTAGCGTGTGCCACGCGTTTTCCTCGAGGGTCCTCCAAGAGAGGAAAAATAAACTTATCTTAAAAGGCCTTATAAAACCCTCTTGTGAAGAGGCATTAGCTTCCTCTCCTTCTCCTGCTAAGAAGAAAAGGGCGTCGGCTCCGACCAGTCCGTCTGACCCGACCGCCAAAAGACATAGGCAGGCTTCTCCTTCGGCTCCACGGACTTCGGAGCCGAGGGTGGAATGGTCTGCCTCGATGCCTCCAGCCTCGACTCCTCTGGGTTCGGAGCCGACGGCTGGGGCATCGAGAGGCGGGTCAGCTTCATCGGCTCCACTGATCTCGGAGCCGATGAAGGTTGTCCGCTCAGACACTTCCTCCTCGGCGCCGAAGTCCTCTTCGGCACCGATGGAAATTGGTTTCGACACTCCTTCGGCGCCGATAGTTATCGAGTCGCCTCGGAGCCGGTCCCCTAGTCCCTTGGAGCCGTTGGAAAGACCTACTCGGACCCATTCGGTCACTTCCAGGTCATCAAGGATGTCAGATTCGGACATAGGGTGCTCCAAAGACTGTTCCAGTCCCCAGTCTTTCAGAAATTTGTTTCTGCTCCGACCCAATTGGCTTCGGAGCCGATAGCCCACTCCATTGCCATTCCTCCTCCGACCGCTTCGGCTCCGTCGGAGCAGATGCTGATGGAGCCAGTAGAGATCCTAGGGTCGGCTCCGACCCTTACTCCAACCCCGGCCTTCGGGTCCGAGTTTAGCACACGGACTTCTTCAGCCGGACCCGGGGGTGACGTTTCGGGACCAATGCTGTCGGTTCCGAGCCTCCCTCTCGGTGCTTCGGCCGCGGGACTTCCGTCTGCTATCATGGCTCTGGGACCGGACCTCCCAGGATTCTGGGGGTCCGGCTTTCAGAGCTATGAGGAGTGCCTTGGCCAAGTCTTCTTCAGCCATCTCTACGGCTTTACCGGCACCTTCCCTGGGCATGGAGACTGGGTCTTTGGCAGTTCCCCTGTCTCTAGGCAGCGGAGCCCCGGGGCCTGAGGTTACCCCCACTGGGGGTTCCCCTCCTCCTGAGGGTTCTTCGGAGTTGTCTTCGGAGGAGCCCCCAAGGAAGAGATCGTGCAAGAGGAAGCACGTGGACTCCACCGACGAGTCTCTTACATCGGACACTGATCTTAATGATGCGGAGGGGTCCCCAAAGTCGCCCTCGGATGATGTCTCATTTGCAGACATTCTAGAGATCCTTAAGCAACGAGGCGGCTGGAATTCCAAACCCCCCTCCGCTGATGAGTCGGTGTTTCTCAAGGCCCTCCGCCTCCTGGGTGTCTCCGCCCTTCGACGAGCTCCTGGATTTGGTTTGTCGGAGGGCGTGGGAACATCCAGATACTGTGGAACCAGTGCCTTCTCGCCCTAACAAATTTTTGTCTGCCCCACCCGAGAAGGAGTTCTTAACGAAAGGCGTGGCTGTAGATGCCATGGTGGTGGCATCTGCTACCCAGCAGGACGTGGCAAAGGCTTCAACGTCCGTCCATCCTCCTAATAAGGAGTCTAGGAGTATGGACTGCACGGAAGCGCACCCTGACTTCAGCGGCCTTTACTCTGAGGTCCCTGAATTATTTGGCACATTTCACCAGACTACAGAGGGATCTGGTCAAGGAGCTCTCAGACTCCCTCTCAGGTAACTTACCTGAGCAGCTAGCCCAGTCGGTTAGCTCTCAGTTGGCTATCCTTAACTCGATTTCTAACTCGTCCATGAGGCTCATTTCATATGCGGCAAGGGGCGGGCAGAGCGGCAGGCACAGGCGTGGCTCACGGAGACAAGCCTGGCTCCGTTGTGTCATTTCCATGGAGGCCTTCAAGTCTTCCTTTGCCGACGCTCCCTTTGATGGGTCCTCTTTGTTTGGACCCAAGGTAAAGACACTCTTACCGCTGTGAGCAGGAGGGAAAGACTTTATCTGCCGTAGGAGCACGTTATTCCACTCCCTTCGGCCTTATCCCAAGGCTAAAAGAGGAGGGAAAATGTGGTTCCAAATCACAGAAATTTTTCCCCAACAGCAGGAAGATTCCCTTCCAGAGGCAGAGGACGGGAAATTTTTCTGGGAGACGCCATCCCAGAGGCGGCAGACGGCCCGCAACACTGGAGACCGCGAGTCCTTTCGTGGCTCTTCAGCGTCCCACACTTCGAGGGAGTGCCCGGCTGTGCTGTTCCGGAGCCAGTCGGGTGCCGTTTGCCAAGCACCTAAAAGCCTGGGAGTCTATTACTCAGGACAGATGGGTGCTTCGGATTATTGCCGGAGGTTACACCATTCCCTTCACACACTCACCCCACCGTCCAAAAAATCCCGGACCCACCACCCAGTCAAAGGGAAATTGCCGCCGTAGAAGCTTCATAGCTGCTAGAAAATGGAGTCATCCAACCGGTCCCCACAGACCAGATCGGATCCGGAAATTACTCAAGGTTCTTTTTAGTGCCAAAAAAGACAGGGGACCTGAGACCCATTTTGGATCTCAGCAAACTAAACCAGTCCGTCATGAAGTCCAAATTCCGAATGGTCACTTTACAATCCATTCTCCCATTGTTGGAGAAAGATGTTTGGATGTGCTCCATAGATCTCAAGGACGCCTATTATCACATACCGATACATCAGGCATCCAGGAGGTATCTGCGCTTCAGCCTGGGAGACGGTCATTTCCAATTTTGTGCACTGCCCTTTGGTCTCACCACAGCCCCAGGGTGTTCACCAAGTGTTTGGCAGTAGTGACTGCTCACCTGAGGAGTCTCGGATTCCAAGTGTTTCCCTATCTGGACGACTGGCTCCTGACTGCCACCACCAGGCATCTACTACTAGAGAACCTACAAGCCACCATCTCCCTGGGTGCTTCCCTGGGAATTACATTCAACTGGTCAAAGTCTGTCTTGCTGCCTTCTCAGCGCATAAGATTCATAGGAGCAGAGATAGACTCAAAATTAATGCGAATCTTCCTTCCTACCGAAAGGATACAAACATTACAAGGTCAAGCCCGAGCCCTGCTTCTAAGATCCAAAGCCCCAGCCAGGATGGTCCTGCAACTTTTAGGTTCAATGTCTGCCACGGTTCTCCTAGTTCCTCTGGCAAGATTTCACATGAGGATTCTTCAGTGGCTGTTATCGACACAATGGTCTTTTCAGGATCTCCCCCTCAATCATCACATACTGATTACAGAAACGTGCAAACGGGACCTCCGCTGGTGGCTTCTGCCATCCAATCTGAATCAGGGAAGACCTTTTGTTATACCCCCTCCGGTGGCCACCTTGACAACAGATGCCTCCCAGACGGGGTGGGGGGGGCATTGTCTGGGCAGGTCAGTTCAGGGTTCTTGGCTTCCAAACGAAACATTTCTCCATATCAGTGTGTTGGAAATGAGGGTTGTACTTCTGTCCCTACAAGCCCTCCACAAGTTTCTCCCTCAGGGCATTATCGCTATCCACACAGACAACATGTCGGTGGTCTGGTATCTAAACAAACAAGGAGGGACCAGATCTTACCCCCTTTGCAGAGAGGCCATGAGGGTGTGGGAATGGGCAGTGGCTACCAACCGCTTCCTGGTAGCGACCCACATTCCAGGAAAATCCAATGTATTGGCAGACAGACTGAGCAGGACTATTCTCTCTCCTCACGAGTGGTCCCTGAACGAAACAGTAGCAGCTCAGATTTTCAAAAGATGGGGATTCCGTGCTGCGACCTGTTTGCAACACCACAAAACACAAGTGCAAAGGTTCTTTCCTTGACCCAGCGTCAAGGGAGGCAGCTACGGATGCTCTAGTCCAACCTTGGCCAACAGGACTGCTTTATGCTTTCCTCCGGTTCCACTCCTCCCCAAAGTCATCCAGAAAGCTTCCCAGTTGGGGTCCACAATGATTCTAATTGCTCATACTGGCCTCGTCAGGTATGGTTCCCCTACCTACAGAAATATACTCTGGACGGTCCTTGGTTTTGGATCTAACTCCGGACCTTCTGGTTCATCAGTCGGGACAACAACACCAGTCCCTTCACACTTTGAAATTAACAGCTTGGCTCCTCCACTTCCGACTTTACTCAGAAATCACACCTTGGACCCGGAAGTTATTCACATTTTATCTTCAGCCCACAAACCCACCACTAAGAAATTGTATCACAGTAAGTGGAAGAGGTTTGCTATCTGGGCTCAACTCAGAGGCTTAGACCCTATTACTGCCCCGATACCAGAGGTCTTGAAATTTTTAACATCCTTGTTTAATCAAGGATCTTCAGTCTCTACTATTAAAGTCCAACTAGCAGCTATCTCCAAATCTCACGAATCCATAGACCCACCGTTGATGAGCAGCAGATTATGTAAAACTTTCATGAAAAGTGCTGTGCTTTTAAGACCCCCAGTTTTTCATCCTGCCTCCGTGGGATCTTGATTTGGTACCGTGCCTTAACATCTTCCCCTTTTGAACCGGCTGCTACATGTGAGTTGAAATATCTGTCTTGGAAAACTGCCTTCTTAATTGCAATTACCTCTGCAAGAAGAGTTTCAGAACTTCAAGCCCTATCTATCAAACCACCGTACTTGATTTTTCACAAGGATAGAGTATCACTTAGACCTAATCCATCTTTTGTTCCAAAAGTTTGTTCTAATCTATGTCTCCAACAATCTCTAGAGCTACCAGTTTTCTTTCCAAAACTTTCAAACAAAGCGGAATACACCTTGCATACATTGGATGTTCACAGGCAATTGCGCTTCTATCTAGACAGGACTCAACAAATTCGAAAACAGATCAATTGTTTGTGTCCTTTTCAGATAATAAACTGGGTAAAACCATCACTAAAGCTACTATTGCCAAATGGATTAGAGATTGCATAACTCAGGCTTATTCCTCTTCAAATAAGCAACTTACAACATCTGTCAAAGCTCACTCTACTAGAGCTATGGCTACCTCTATTGCATTTCATTCCAAGCTCGCTATTTCTGAGATTTGTGCTGCGGCTACTTGGTCCAACCCGCACACTTTCATTTCCCACTATAAATTGGATGTGGCATCTAAAGGGCGAGCATCATTTGGTTCCACGGTACTCAGGAGTGTTTTCCAGTGAGCCACCCAGGATTTAGGTGCTAGGACGCTGTCCCATCAGTCAGAATGTAGGCGAGATAGGATCACATAACATCTTTTAGTTATGTACTCACCATAACTTCAGATGTTTGGGATCCATCTCACATTCCTAATACCCACCCTCCTTCCCCTGCCTTGGAGATCAGAAGAGATTGAACGGTTTGAGTTCTACTGTTTTTATCTTTTATCATCTGTCGATGTTATATAAGCAGTGCATGCGTGTGTGCATGTATGCGGACAAACTAGATCTGGGGGACTGGTAGTGGTGCATCCTGGGATATAGTAAGCTCAGCCAATAAGAGACTTCGCTCTTTGGCATAAGCGTGCCGAGTCGGAGCCGAGGGATCGGCTCCAAACCCATCAGTCAGAATGTAGGCGAGATGGATCCCAAACATCTGAAGTTATGGTGAGTACATAACTAAAAGTTTAATGGCGCAGTCTGATAGCTCTGGAAATATCATGTATTAAATCTATTCTTAAGGAACCCTGTGGTTTTAACAATAATAGACGGATGAGCCTTACCTCTGTTATCTATGTTTTGAGAGAAGTGTAGTCCAGTTGATATCCATAAATATGAATTTTTATTTTATTTTTTTTTTTTAGTGCTGTTACCTAACTTGATTTTTTTTTTTTTATGAACAAGTTACAGTAGCTGTTGGTGGTGACTGCTCTTCTGTGAAATCCTTTGATTCAATATCCAGTTTTTCTGTTTGTAAAGTGTTATGTCATTTGGATGATTACCCATTTGTTATTAAATGACTAGTTAATTGGCTTACAGATAGAACACGATGTGTGTCCAAGGAAAATGTATAGACGTGTGCCTCAAGGCTCTGTTTTGGATCATATGTTGCATAGTTTTCTCTATCATCCTTATGAAGAAGTCATTCTGGTTAAATAAATATGCAGATAAGTAAAATAGATTTGTAATATCGAACATAGGAATTTTGAGGATTGCACTATGTCTGGATAAGATTACTAAATGGGCCAAAGATGTTGGTATAACATTTAACACTGCTAAATGCAAAGTGATGTTTGGAAAATCATTTATAAAGCAGAACACTCTTGTGTGATTTGATGTTGGAAGAAGTTACTTATTGTAAAGATCTTGGTACCATAATTATAAATTATTTTTCTTTCATTACAAATGCAAATATGATTAATAAAATGTTAGCACAAGTCTGTTTGCTCTTAAAAACATCAAGTAAGCAATAATGCTTGGCAGGGTGTGTGTTAGTGTAATTAATGCTCTCCCAGGGGTGCCTCTGCACCCCTGGGCGGGCATTAATTACACATTAACTCACACCCTGTCAAGCATTATTGCGCTTGGAGAATGGGCTGTCTGTAAAATTGTTTTATTTATATTTTTTATTACTACATTATTTTATGTATTTTTTATGTAAAATAGTTCCTCCACCTAATGTTTCAAAGTTGCTGTAGTGTATGTAAATGGTGTTAAGAGGAAACATTTTACATCCAAAATTTCATTTTTTTTTTTTAAATACCTAGATAATTGCTTTATTTTTTTGGCCTCTTACTGTTAAAATGGTTTCTTACCGGTGGGGATTGAAGTCACTAAATTGTGACTTGCATTTGACTTTCAGACTTTTTCCTTCAGAAATTTCATGTTAACACAAATCCTGATATTTAACTTACTACTAAATTTTTTTTAAGTACATTTAAAATCTATTCCTATTTTTGAGCCTTTGTTCCCCCTTTATTTCAGGCTTTATCTAGATTTCTTGAGCTAAAAGTTCGAGAGGTACACAAACCTCTTTGCTGCTGCCAGTGTTCCATTTATCTCACTGTCTCTCTCTCTCTCACATGCAGACAACCCCACATACACACACACACTTGCACTTCAGAAAATGGATGCTAACACTAGTCCTGTTCGTTCTCCAAGCAAATTTTGTGATTTTTTTTTTAACTCGTGAATGTCTTCCTGTTTTAAGCCTTTCTACCCCTTTATTTTAGGTTTTAGGGTTTATTCAGTTAACTTGATTTAAGAGATGAGAGGTACGTAAACCTCCTGAATGTTGCTCTTCCAGTGTTGGATCACTGTCACTCTTCACTGTCTCTCTCATCACACACACCCGTCTCATACATGCACACATTCACATACACAGACAAATATAAACACACACACTTTTTCTGATGTTCATGTTTTACTGTTGCAGTCATTACTCTTGTGTTATCCTGCTGGCAGGCTACCCGCAGTTGGCCTGAATTCCAAAGTCCTGGTCCGGCGTCGGTTGCTGTTGCCTCTTCCCTGACGTCAGTGCGCCAGGGGTATAAAAGATGCAGCCGACGCCATTTTCTCCAGTCTTTCTTGCCTTGCGGTGCCCTAAGCAAAAGCAGTTCGCAAGTGCCGTTCGGACAACTCCTGAGATTTTCAAATCCAAATTTCAGAACCGAAGTCTTCATTAAAACGAAGTACCCCATTGGGGAAACTTTTTTCTTGCTCCAGACCGATGTCAGAAAAAGTTAACAATTGTATTTCTTGTGGGAAGCAAATACCTCATAAGGATTTTCATTCTTACTGTATTCCTTGCCTAGGCCCTGACCACGACATTCCTAGCTGTCAGTTTTGTGCTAGATTTAACCAACACACTAAGCTTTGGTTCGATTTTGCATTTCATTACTTTGGCCGCAGATTTAACTATATAATGCCGTCTGAACAGCCAACGACCGGAGTTTACAAAAAACGCAAGGAAAAGGATAGGCATCCGAGGTCCAAAACTGACGAGGCCTCCGCTAGGCCAGTCGCTGGTTCTCAGTGAGGCGCTTTCGCAGCCCCCGACGCCTGCTACCTCAGAGCCACAAGCCGCTTCGACTTGCACGTGGAGCCGACTGGGCCTCTGTATTATCAAGGTATTGGACACTCGGAAATCATTCCCTCAGATGGGTCTGGACCGTTGAGCAGGCATCTGCTTCTGAGGGTGTCTTCAGACCTACACAGTTATATGTTAAGCCATCTTCAGCTTCAAAGACAAAAACTAAAGCAGCTCTAAAGACAAAGAAACAAGTACAGCATTCTCCTACTCAGACTTCCATGCCTAAAAAACAGATGCTTAAAATGGCCGAAGACCTAATTACTCTGATCAGGGGTTCCCATCCCCCTCCTGATAAGAGGCCTAGGCAAGAGACAGAATATGATTCTTCTGATCAGGTGTCAATTTCCTCTGGCTCCTCTTCTGAACAGGGATACTCTTTTCCTCCCTACGAGGATTCTGATGCTGAAGAATCCATTCCTTCAGCCTCTCCTCCTGAGGATTATTCTTTTGGGGAAACCCTGCATACCATGAGGGAGCATTTTCACTGGGAGAGCCAAGATCACTCAGAATCTAAGAAAAGGCTCAGAGACTTTCTTCTACTACCACAGCACAGACCTCTTGCTATTCCACCTGTTCTAGACATTGTAGATGTATTTTCAGAGTCCGGCCTGTCTCCTGACTCTTTACCCCCTGCACCTGCTAAGCCAGACAGATACTACAGGGTCCCAGACTCTCATAAATTTCTATATAGAAACCCCGCTGCTGACCCAGAAACTATATCTCAGGGTCCCAAAGGGGTCAAGGCTTCCACTGCAAAAAAAAACCCTGTCCCCTCTGATAGGGATTCTAGGGCACTGTACAGATGGGGGAAAAAAGTTTACACTACTGCTGCCTTGGCTGTAAGGGCTTTAAATTGTCAGTTTCATATGCTTAAATATCAGCAGTACTTAATATCACTGCTTAAACAAACTGTTGACAAATTCTGAATGTTCTGAGAACAAGGAAATGCAGGATTTACTGCATGCAGCTGAACAAGTGGGAAAGCATACTTTGCAATGTGGTTATGATTCATTGGAGGCCTCTTGCAGGGCCGCTGTTACAGGTTCTGTCATTAGAAGGCATGCTTGGCTAAAGGAACAGAATCTGCCTGATCATGTTAAAGCAAAATTATTAGATGCTGCATTACAAAATGATACTTTGTTTGGTGCCAAGGCAGAAGAGGTGTTGAAGAAAATGGAGGATAAAGCAAATTCCATGCAGATGGTTAAGGATTTCCTACAGGTACAGCCACCCAGATTTAGCAGGAATTGGCCATCAAAGAACTGGTCCTTTCCAGTGTCAGACAGGCCACAAAGAGGCAGATACAGACATCCCAGAGGCAGATCTCAGCCCCAAGGCTCATACAGGCCTAAACAATGGGGTGCTCCTACCTCCAAAAGCGGAGAAGACAAATCGCAACCATACAGGAAACAGTCCCAATGACTTTCCTCTGCCAGATCCAAGCACTTATCTTTTGGCAGCCCCCTTGGGGGGGAAACTAGCACTTTTTTCTCCAAATTGGCAAATGATTACCCAGGACAAGTGGGTCTTGAACATAGTTTCCCAGGGCTACAGGTTCCACTTGCACACCCTGCCAAGGGCAAAAGGTATGCCAGACCTGCCACACAATCAATGGGTAGAGGCACAAAAACAAATTGCATCCCTCATGGACATAAGGGCTATTCACAGAGCAGGGACAAGGTTTTTACTCGAGACTTTTCTTAGTGCCAAGAAAGAACAAAGCCTGGAGACCAATACTGGACCTGTCTATTCTAAACACATTTCTGGATGTTCCAAAATTCAAGATGTTAACTCTGCAGCAGCTACTGCCCATGCTGGGCAAGAAGGCTTGGCTCATAACTTTGGACCTAAAAGAGGCATACCTGCATGTTCTAATCAGACAATTTTGCAGAAGATACCTCAGATTCATAGCTGGCTCAATGCACTACCAATTCTCTGCACTGCCCTTTGGCTTATCTACTGCACCCAGGGTCTTCACAAAATGACTGGCACCAGTAATTGTATTTTGCAGACAGAGGAATTCAAATATATCCTTACTTGGACGACTGCCTTATTCAAGCAGAGAACAGACATTCTTCTAAAGCATCTGGCGTTTGTAAAAAGATTACTAATTTGCCTAGGGTACACAGTAAACGAAAATAAATCAAAACTCTCAAGAGATAATATTCCTGGGTGCAAGCTTAAATACAACTGCCCAGATGGCTTATCTCACGCCAGACAAACAAAGGCAACTGACTTCATACTTCAAAAAGTTGGCAACAAAGACCCAGTTATCTGCAAGGAAAATCCTGCAGACCTTGGGATTCATGGCATCCTGCATTCTGCTAATTCCATATGCCAGACTGCATATGAGGAAACTACAATGGTATCTAAAAAGTGTTTGGACACAGCATTGCCACAGCCTGGAAACATTAGTTACTCTCATCCCTTGCCTGCAGCAGGAGTTTCGATGGTGGGCACAGGCTTGTCACCACAAGGGTCTGCCATTCACTCTACCCACAGCCAGACAGACACTCACAACGGATGCATCAGATTCTGCCTGGGGGGGCCCACATGGCAGGAAAATGTATTCAGGGCACATGGCCCGCAAACCAGATGCATCTTCATATCAATCAAAAAGAGATGCTAGCTGTTCATCATGCCCTGACAGCTTTCAAGGATCTGCTTCATCCAGGACAACTACTGATAAAGACGGGCAATACTACAGTCATGTGGTACATAAACAAGCAGGGGGCACACATTCCTACCCCCTCTGCAGACAAGCAATAACTTTGTGGGACAGCATTGACTTACCAAGTTCACCTGCAAGCGCAATTCCTGCCAGGAAAAATAAACACACTGGCAGACGAACTAAGCAGAAACCTCATTGGATCCCCACGAATGGAAACTGGATCCTCAAGTCTTCAGCATGATAACAAGGAAATGGGGATGCCTAGACATAGATCTATTTGCTTCCCCTCACAACCGCCAATTAGAGATTTTGTACAAGGACTTATCACAAACAAGCATGGAAAGTGGATGCCCTATCATTCAGCTGGAAAAAACAGTATATGCCTTTCCTCCACTGCCTCTCCTTCCCAAGGTTACTCCTAAAGGTCAGACAAGAGAAGCCAAAAATGATACAGATTGCCCCAGACTGGCCGCGCCAATACTGGTACCCAATCCTAAAGAAACTTGTCTCACGGTCCAGCATGGACATTGCCTCAAACTTCTCACTTGCTGACCCAACAAAACAATCAGATCCTGCACCGCCAACTCTGAATCCTAAATCTGGCAGCATGGCTGATAATGTAGCCATTCAGAACACTTCTCTTTCAAAAGCTGTTATGGATGTTATCCAGGAGGCCCAGTATCAGAAAATCTTATTCAGAAAAATGGAAGAGATTCTGTGCTTGGAACCAGGAGCAAGGCATTGACACGCAGGTACCAAATATTCCTCAGATTTTACAATACTTAACTGAGATGCTGGACAAAGGCCTTTCCTTTTCATCAATCAAGATTCATGCCTCTGCCATTTTCAGCCCATTACAATACTGAGCCGCCTATTTTTTCTCATCCTTTAAGGCAGTACCTCAGAGGGGCCAAAAACATCAGGCCTCCAAGGAGAGCAGCAATACCTGCATGGAACCTCAACTATGTCTTGGAAAAACTCACACTGCCTCCTTTTGATCCAGCCTCAACAGCTGATATAAAATTCTTATCCTGGAAAACAGCTCTGCTCCTAGCAATAACCTCTGCAAGAAGAGTCTCGAGTTACAAGCACTCATGGCTGTGAAACCTTTTATCATTTATCATCCAGACAGGGTTTCTCTGAGGACAAACCCTAGATTTATGCCTAAGGTGGTGTCCAGTGTGGCCTTCAACCAAACCATTCACTTGCCTACCTTTTATCCAAACCCACAGAACAAGGGTGAGAAAATTCTGCATTCTTTGGACATACACAGACAGCTACGTTTCTACTTGGACAGAACTAAAGCTTTCAGAAAGACTGAGCAACTTTTAGTGGCATATGCTGCAGGATCACAAGGAAAGGCGATCTCAAAACAGACTATTTCTAAATGGATAGGTCATTGCATTCGTTTCTGCTACTCACAGCATGGCAAATCCGTGCCTAAGGGCATTAGGCCTAATTCTACCAGAGCAGCAGCCTTTCTCAGAGGAGTACCAACCAAAGACATCTTAGAGGCTGCAACTTGGAGTTCATTGCACACCTTTACAACACTACCACTTACATCTTTACTCTAAATCCAGAGCAGGCTTTGCCACTGCAGTTCTGCAGGGCCTCATAGCCTCTCCTAATCCTATTTAGCCCAGCCACCCGTCTTCAGCTTTGGGATTCAACCCAAGAGAAATGACTGCAACAGTGAAACACGATGAACATAGTACAGTTGTGTACCTACAATAAATGTAGATGTTCGAGTGTATTCACTGTTGCAGTCCAGGTTACCCTCCCACAGTCCCCCTTTCTTTTACTGGGGTTTATCTGTACTTCTCTATCCTATACAACTTATGTGGTGTATTTGCTTGTAGATGAAGGAAATGTTACTTTACTGCATGTATGTTTATTGGCATAATATATTTATCCTACCCTTTTGGGGGCACCTGACATCTGGGGCAAGAAAAACTGAAGAAAATGGCGTTGGCCGCATCTTTTTATACCCCTGGCACACTGACATCAGTGAAGAGGCGACAGCAACCGACGCCGGACCAGGACTTTGGAATTCAGGCCGACTGCGGGTAGCCTGCCAGCAGGAATAACCCATGAGTAATGAATGCAACAGTGAATACACTCGAACATCTACATTTATGGTAGGTACACAACTGTACTTGGTTTAGTATTACACTTGTTAAACAGCAAAAGTGCTGCTTTAGTGACTGTAAAATAACTGCTCGATTGATCTGTCACTCACGTGGATGCATACACTTACACACCCCCACACACACACTTTTTCTTTTAATTTTCTTTTTTTTTTTTGATTTTACACTCCCTAAACAGCAGAAGCGCTGCTTAGCAAGTATAAAATAATGGTGAACATTAGATGTTCGTGTTTCACTGTTGCAGTCATTACACTTGGGTTATCCTGCTGGCAGGCTACCCGCAGTCGGCCTGAATTCCAAAGTCTTGGTCCGGTGTCGGTTGCTGTCTCCTCTTCCCTGACGTCAGTGCGCCAGGGGTATAAAAGATGCAGCCGATGCCATTTTGTTAAGTCTTTCTTGACGCGCGGTACCCGAAGCAAAAGCAGTTCGCAAGTGCCGGTCGGCCGACTCCTGAGATTTTTGAAATTGAATTTCAGATCCAAAGTCTTCAATAAAGCCAAGTACCCCAATGGGGAAACTTTTTCTTGCTCCAGACCGATGTCAGTAAAAGTTAACAATTGTATTTCTTGTGGGAAGCAAATACCTCATAAGGATTTTCATTCTTACTGTATTCCTTGCCTAGGCCCCGACCACGACGTTGGCTAGTTGTCGGTTTTGCGCTAGATTCAACCAACGCACTATTAAGTGTTGGTTCGATTTTGCTTTACATTACTTTGGCCGGAGGTTTAATTATATAATGCCGTCAGAACAACCGACGACCGGAATTCATAAAAAGCGCAAGGACAAAGAAAAGGACAGGCATCCGAGGTCCAAAACAGACGAAACCTCTTCTAGGCCAGTCGCCGGTTCCCAGTGAGGCACTTTCGCAGCCCCTTACACCTGTTACCTCAGTGCCACAGGCCGCCTCTGACTCCCACGTGGAGACAACTAGGCCTCTAGAAACTCAAGGAAATGGGCCTACGGAAACTATTCCCTCAGATGGGTCCGGAGCCGCTGAGCAGGCATTGGCTTCTGAGGGTGTTTTCAGACCTACACAGCTTACTATCAAGACCACTTCAGCAGCCAAGGCAAAGTCTAAAACACCTATAAAGACAAAGAAACAAGTACAGCATTCAGCTGGACAGTCATCCATGCCAAAGAAACAGATGCTTAAAATGGCCGAGGACCTAATTACTCTGATCAGGGGTTCCCATCCCCCTCCTGATAAAAGACCTAGGCAAGATGCTGACTATGATTCCTCTGACCAGGTTTCTATTTCCTCTGATTCCTCTTCAGAACAGGGATATTCTCTTCCTCCCTATGAGGACTCTGACGCTGAAGAATCCATCCCTTCAGCCTCTCCTCCTGAGGATTACTCCTTTGGGGAAACCCTGCACACCATGAGGGAGCATTTCCATTGGGAGAGCCAGGATTACTCAGAATCCAAGAAAATGCTCAGAGACTTTCTTTTATTGCCTCAGCACAGGCCCCTGGCTATCCCCCCTGTGCTTGATATTGTTGATTATGTTTTTTCTGAATCCAGTTTGTCTCCTGATTCTTTACCCCCTGCACCAGTTAAGCCAGATGGGTACTACAGGGTCCCAGATTCACAAACTTCTTTATAAAAACCCTGCTGCTGACCCAGAAACAATTTCTCAGGGTCCCAAAGGGGTCCAGGCTTCCACTGCAAAAAATCATGTTCCCTCTGATAGGGATACTAGAACACTGGACAGATGGGGGAAAAAAGTTTACACCTCTGCTACTTTAGCTGTAAGGGCTTTAGTTTCACATGCTTAAATATCAACAATACCTAATGTCTTTGCTCAAACAAAAATGCTTACAAGCTCAGAATGTCCTGACAATAAGGAAATGCAGGATTTATTGCATGCAGCTGAACAAGTGGGAAAGCATACTTTGCAATGTGGTTTTGATTCATTAGAGGCTTCTTGCAGAGCCACAGTTGCAGGTTCTGTCATTCGAAGGCATGCTTGGTTAAAAGAACAAAGTTTACCTGGTCATGTTAAAGTAAAATTGTTGGGATGCTCCATTACAGCATGATACTTTGTTTGGTGTTAAGGCAGAAGAGGTGTTAAAATAGAGGATAAAGCAAAATCAATGCAGACAGTAAAGGATTTCCTACAGGTTCAGCCATTTAGCAGGAACTGGCCTTCTAAAAATTGGTCCTTTCCAGTGTCTGTCAGGCCACAGAGAGGCAGATGCAGACGCCCAAGAGGCAGATCTCAGCCACACGGCACACAGAGACCTAAGCAATGGGGTACTTCAGCCCCAAAGGCGAAGAAGACGAATCACAACCTTATAGGAAACAGTCCCAGTGACTTCCCTCTACCAATGCCAAGCACTTGCCTTTTGGCATCACCGTTAGGTGGAAAACTAGCACTTTTCTCACAAAATTGGCACATAATTACCCAAGACAAATGGGTACTGAATATTGTTTCCCAGGGTTACAGGTTCCACTTTCATACCCTACCAAGGCCAAAAGGTATGCCAGACCTGCCACACAATCAATGGGCAGAGGCACAAAAACAAATTTCTGCTCTCATGGACATGAGGGCTATTCAAAAAGTACCACAGCAAGAGCAGGGACAAGGATTTTACTCAGGACTTTTATTGGTACCCAGAAAGGACAAAGCTTGGAGACCAATACTGGACCTGTCTACTCTACATACTTTCCTGGACATTCCAAAATTCAAAATGTTGACACTGCAGCAACTTCTACCCATGCTGGGCAAAAAGGCCTGGCTAGTTACTTTGGACCTCAAAGAGGCATACCTGCATGTCCCAATCAGACAATCTCGCAGAAGATACCTCAGATTCATGGCTGGCTCAATGCATTACCAATTCTCTGCACTGCCCTTTGGCTTATCTACTGCGCCCAGGGTCTTCACAAAATGCCTGGCACCAGTAATTGCATTTTGCAGACAAAAAGGAATTCAAATATATCCCTACTTGGACGACTGGCTTATTCAAGCAGACAGCAAGGACATTCTGCTAAAGCATCTGGCGTTTGTAAAAAGATTACTAACTTGCCTAGGGTACACAGTAAACGAAAAGAAATCAAAACTAGTGCCCTCTCAAGAGAGAATATTCCTGGGTGCAAGCTTAAATACAACTGCCCAGATGGCTTATCTCACGCCATACAAAGGCAACTGACTCATTACTTTCAAATGATGGCAACAAAGACCCAGCTACCTGCAAGAAAAATTCTACAGGCTTTGGGCTTCATGGCATCCTGCATCCTGCTAATTCCATATGCAAGACTGCATATGAGGAAGCTACAATGGTATCTAAAAAGTGTTTGGACCTAACATTGCCACAGCCTGGAAACAATAATTACTCTCATTCCCTGCCTGCAACAAGAGTTTCGATGGTGGGCACTGGCCTGTCACCTCAAGGGACAGCCTTTCACTTTACCCACAGCCAGGCAGACACTAACAACAGATGCATCGGATTATGCCTGGGGAGCACACATGGCGGGAAAATGTATACAGGGCACGTGGCCCACAGACCAAATGCATCTTCATATCAATCAAAAAGAGATGCTAGCTGTACAGAATGCCCTGACAGCCTTCAAGGATCTACTACATCTAGGACAACTATTACTAAAGACGGACAATACTACAGTCATGTGGTACATAAACAAGCAAGGGGGCACACATTCCTATCCCCTCTGCAGGCAAGCCATGACTTTGTGGAACACAGCACTGGCCTATCAAGTACATCTGCAGGCACAATTCCTGCCAGGAAAGAAAAATACTCTGGCAGACAAACTAAGCAGAAACCTCGTGGACCCTCACGAGTGGAAACTAGATCCACAAGTCTTCAGCATGACAACAAAGAAGTGGGGATGCCCAGACATAGATCTCTTTGCCTCTCCTCACAACTGCCAACTACAGAGATTCTGCACAAGGATTTATCACTCACAAGCATGGAAGGTGGATGCTCTATCATTCAGCTGGAAAAAGATTCTGCACAAAGATTTATCACTTACAAGCATGGAAGGTGGATGCTCTATCATTCAGCTGGAAAAGCCTAACAGTTTATGCTATCCACCACTGCTTCTTCTCCCCAAAATGATTCTGATTGCCCCAGACTGGCCATGCCAACACTGGTACACAATCCTAAAGACCTTGTCTCAAAGGCCATCCTGGACTTTACTTCAGATTCCTCATCTGCTGACCCAACAAAACAATCAGATCCTGCACAGCCAACTCAGAACCTTAAATCTGGCTGCATGTCATATAATATAGCCACTCAGAACACACCTCTCTCTAAAGCAGTTATGGATGTCATTTTGGAAGCCAGGAGGCCCAGCACCAGGAAATCTTATGCAGAAAAATGGAAGAGATTTTGTGCTTGGAACCAGGCACAAGGACTTGAACCCCCTGTCCCTAATATTCCTCAGATTTTGCAATACCTAACTGAGATGCTGGACAAAGGCCTATCCTCATCAATAAAGATCCATGCCTCTGCCATTTCAGCTCATTACAATACGGAACCTCCTACTTTCTCTCATCCACTACTAAGGCAGTACCTCAGAGGGGCAAAAAACATAAGACCCCCAAGGAGAGCACCTATACCAACATGGGACCTCAACTTTGTCTTGGAAAAGCTCACACTGCCTCCTTTTGAGCCAGCCAGTACAGCTGAGATAAAATTCTTTCCATGGAGAACTGCTCTGCTCCTAGCAATAACTTCAGCAAGAAGAGTCTCAGAGTTACAGGCATTAATGACAGTGGAACCTTTTATCATTTTTCATCAGGACAGGATTTCTCTCAGGACAAACCCAACATTTATGCCAAAGGTAGTATCCAGCGTGGCTCTTAACCAAACCATTAATTTGCCAACCTTTTATCCAAATCCCCAGAATAAAGGGAAGAGACTTCTGCACTCTTTGGGCATACACAGACGGCTACGCTTCTACTTGGACAAAACAAAAGCTTTCAGAAAAACTGAGCAACTTTTTGTGGCATACGCTGCAGGATTGCAAGGAAAGGTTATTTCAAAGCAGATTATTTCAAAATGGATAGGACACTGCATTCGTTTCTGCTATGCACAATATGGCAAATCAGTACCCAAGAATATTAGGCCACATTCTACCAGGGCAGCAGCCACATCAGAGGAGTACCAGCCAAGGAAATTTTGGAGGCTGCAACTTGGAGTTCAGTGCACACTTTTACCAAGCACCATCACTTACCTCTTTACTCTAAATCCAGAGCAGGCTTTGCCACTGCAGTTTTGCAGGGCCTCATGGCCACTCCTAATCCTATTTAGACCCAGCCGCCGAACCTCAACTTTGGGATTCAACCCAAGTGTAATGACTGCAACAGTGAAATACGATGAACATAGTACGGTTGTGTACCTACCATAAATGTAGATGTTAGTGTATTCACTGTTGCAGTCCAGGTTACCCTCCCACCATCCCCCTATCATTACTGGGACTTATCTATACTGCTCTATTCCATACAACCTATGTGGTGTGTTTGCTTGTAGAGGAAGGTAATTTTTGTTAGTGCATGATTTTTTATTTGTAAATTTATTTAGCCTACCCTTTTGGGGGCACCTGACATCTGGGGCAAGAAAAACTGAAGAAAATGGCGTTGGCTGCGTCTTTTATACCCCTGGCACACTGATGTCAGGGAAGAGGCGACAGCAACCGACACCGGACCAAGACTTTGGAATTCAGGCCGACTGTGGGTAGCCTGCCAGCAGGATAACCCAAGTGTAATGACTGCAACAGTGAATACACTCGAACATCTACATTTATGGTAGGTACACAACTGTACTTTTTTTTTCTGTCCAAGCTCCATGGCAACTTGATATGCTGCTGAGAAGCAGCAAACTTGTTTTTCAGCAGGCATTACTTGTACATTAATACCGTGCTGGAGAATGTGTGTTCTCCAACAGGGTGCTGATGTATGTTTCGCCCATTTTCTTAAGTACAGTTATTTTACAGTTGATCTATTTAACAGTTTATTAGACCTCTTGGAATACAATAATACTTAAAAGTTCTAAGAAAGATTTAATTAGGGTAGAGTGAGTACAAAGAACATTTACAAAGACAATATATGGATCACTTTATGTTAAATCTCCAGACAGACTTAAAAACTTAATTTATTTTCCATAGATCATAGGAATTATAAAAGAAAATTAATACTGGCTTGTAGGGCTTGTAGAAGTAGAGTTAAGAACTGAAGTTTTGGTTAGCCTCAGATCTTACAAGTATAAGGACCTAAATTTCAGGGGTGGTGGAATAAAATAAAAACGAGACGGTGTTAAGCAGTCATTGTTTTTTTTTTTTCTTGGAATTGTTTCAGCCAATATTGTGTGTTTTTTGAGAAAACAGTTTAGATATCTGGGTGTGATCTGAAGTCTATAATCTTTTTATGGAGTCTGTGCTTCTAGAAGGCCTTGGCGACAGAGCACTGTAACATGTATGAAAAGTGATGATCTTGATAATGGCTTTAAGTGTGTTCATGGCAGTTTTGAACTGGACTGGTAAGGATTAGGGCACCGCCACAGTAATATGGTATTTAAACAAGCGAGGGGGCATTCTTACCAGCTGTGCATATGGGCATTGATCGAATTGGAGCTGGCTTTTTGTGTCTAGGATTGACTCTTCAGTCTTCTTAAATCTTATTCTCATTGTCCCAGGTCATAGTGGCAGACAAGCATCCTAAACTTCAAAGCCATAAATTGAAGGTTCTTTTTTAACTAATGCTGTAGTAGTGTTCCACTGTTGGACTTCTTGCACTAAATAAGAATTATCAGCTACAGACGTTTTGTTTCACATTTCAATGCAAAAAATTAAAAAGGTGAATGCCTTCAGCATCCTTTGGGAAAGGAGACTACTGTATGCCCAAGGGTAATAGTGGTGAATGTCTTTGCTACAGCCCCTTGGGAGGGGAACTGCTGTATGCCTTTTTCTAGATTTCTCTCGTCTCCCTAGTGCTGAAGGAGGTTAGAATGGACAAAGTCAGCATCCTTCTGCTGCCCCTACTGTGGCCAGGGCAGCTGTGATGGTTCTCCAAGCTAGTGTGCAAGACAAGGGAGTTTTCCATTTTACTCCCACAACAGTGCATACTCTTGCACAAAACAGGGGACCTCTAGTTCACCCCATTGTAGGGGTTGTTGTACTGGTAGCCTTATACCTTTAAAGGACTAGTTCTCAGAGCCAGTGCTGTGCATCTCTCTGGAAGCCAGGAAATGTAGCACAAGAAGTCCTATTTATTTAATCGGGGGAAAAATTCATTCTGTGCAATTCCAGGGAGTTAATTTTTGCAGAGAAAAATGCCTAGGGCCTTTCAGTATATCATAATTCTGATTTTTGAGGGGAGGCATTTCATATTCCTCCTGCACCTTTCATCTGTTTCTGCTCTTCTTCCCTTGGATCCTGGGTTCAGCCACTCTTGTGAAGCACAAAGTTCTGCCATCTACAGAACCTGAAAACTACAGACCCATAAGTCTCAGTAGTCGTGTATGTAAAGCCATGGAAAGAATTATGGAAATGATTGATAGAAAAATAGTAAACCTCCAGACAATGGACCCAACCCAGTTTGGTTTCATCAAGGGCAGATCATGCCTGCTTAGCCTTGTAGACTACTTTGAGAACGTAACCAAAGCAGTGTCTTGAGGGCAAAATCGTTCACACTGCCTACCTTGAACTGGCCAAGACATTTGGCATAATACACCACTCTGGCATTGTTGACTAACTCGAGGTTAGGTACAAACCCATATGTCACAAGGTGGGTAACCAACTGGCTCACAGACAGGACACAGGAAGTTAGAATTGGGGAGTCCACCTCTACAAAGAGGCTAGTCACAAGTGGCGTCCCTCAGGAATCAGTCCTTGGACTGGTCTTTTTTGGCATTTACTTCTCAGAAGTCGAGGCCAGTGTCAGTGGCCTCTGGCTGACTAAATTTGCAGATGATTGCAAATTGGGAGCTGTCATTGAATCTCACATTGATACAAATGTTCTCCAGGAGGGACTGACACACAACCACCTAGTGTCAGAGCCATGGACTAAAACTAAATGCCAAGAAATGCATAATAGTATCCTTTGGGAAGTCCTCCATCCTTGGTAACGATCATATTGACAACACACCCCTTGGAGTTGGCACAGTAGTCAGTGACTTAGGGACACAGATAGTAAATCTAGTCTTTGACCATCACACATCTACAGTGGTGAGGAAGTCATTCTATGTTGCACAACTTGTAAACAAAGGTATGGCATCTAAGCCCAAGGAAGCCATTGTTCCACTGTATTCGGCATTCATCAGACCTGTCATTGAGTGCAGTGCCCTTTTTGGTGTGTACCTAACTAGGCATATCCAACAATTGGAATGTCCACAGAGGTTGCTTACTTAAGAGTACAGGGTGCAAGTAAAATGTCCTGTGCAGACCGCTTCAAGACCTTGTCCCTGGATTCTGTTTCCTACAGACTTTTGAAGGGAGATGTACGCCTGGCATACAGGACATTGTCAGACCTCACTCTGATGGACTTCCTGCAAATCCAGAAAACAAACAGCACCAGAATTAGCCATTCTAAAGACTTCAACCTTGCCTGTGATATAAATAGGACCTGCTGGAGAGAGAGAGGTATGTATCCCAGTGACTAAACCCAGTCTGTGCAGCAGGCACCCCATCCATGTGAAGCAAAGTTCCTCCCTAACCCAGTTCAAGTGCAGCTTGGACAATTGGATGGGAAACTGGAAATTCATCCCTGGTTTGACATCTATGCCTCTAATGGACACAGGTTAACCTGTAAGTGGTTCATCTCCCAGTCCCATGCTTGCACTCAAGGGTATCAAACTTGTCAGAGATTTGGGATACATGGCTAGACTTAAAAAGGCCCTTGTGGTCTTTAGCTTAGTAAACACCTATGAACTTAGACTGCTAGTAAGTTCAGCCTGGCAGAAGAATGCGGGTATGTGCAGTGATTTTTGGTTTACCCACCCCTGTATGTATTTTATTTACTAGCTAGGCCTTTTTTAGTCAGTTTCTAAAGACATGTCCTGGGAACTAGGTCAGATATTTTTTAAAAATAAGCTGTTAAAGCGGGTTTACAATGGGCATTTGTGTGAACATAGTGGATGGGAAGATTTGAAAGGGAGGGTAACTCAGGCTTCCATTGTCTGAGGGGAAGAGTTCCTTCCCAATATGAATGTGTCTAGTGCTTACCTGGTGAGATAAGACTTGGGAAGCTTCTAAAAACATATGTTAAAGACCAGGCAACTAGAGATGCTGGCTTTAAAGCCACAAGAACAGGATGGCCAGGGTGACAATTCCAGAACAGTTAGTGCAATGGCATCTCCCACAAGTATGTTTTATGGAACTCATAGCATCTTATTTGAATACAAATAACTCAAAACATGATTCAGCAAAATAAGAGCAGTGATTATGCACCTTCACAAAATAAGACTTTACCAAGTGAAAATGTCAAAAGCAATATAAATAAAGCAAGTGATCTGTTTTGAACAGCGAGTTAAATGTAAGATGTGGCTATGTGGTTGAGAGCAGGTATCCAAGCACCCCACAGTCTGCTACTTTAGTAATATCCCTCTCAAGTTAGGCAACATTTGGGAGTGGGAAGTTTCCTATCCCATTATGCTGTTACATCAGAGTTGTTATAAATAGAGGAGGTGGGGGTAGAGAAGTATTAGTCCTTCCTTTCCAGGACATTGTTTAAAGTGTGCTGCTCTTCCTTTTTTTATGACTAGGTATAAAAGGATAATGTGTTTGTTTCAACATTCAGTTTCATTGTGGTGATAAGAGTATTTTCTATGCATTGTAGCGTTTTCACTGGTTCATCCTTTAAATAAGCACCATGGGGTGCTCATGACATCCACCTGTTTTGGCACTGTTTCAGGCAGATGGAACCTTGATTTCACAACTTATTTGAAAGATGGCATCTCAGGAGTGCAACACCACTTCTTACTGCATTGTAGTGCAGTAGGGGAACACAAGTTCAGACACCTATTGAGGCCTTTCGATGTTCCTAACATCAAAGAAAGAGGTATACTACGTGGTGAGTCACTGGATTGTGTGAATGTCATTCCTGCACATCTGCAGCTTGTGGGTGTATAGATCACCAGCTGTTAATGCAAGCCGAACCTTTTTTGTCTAGAATGCAATGTGATAAGCATCTTACCAGTGTTTACTTTCCTTTCTGGAGATGCTGCAGAATTTGTTCTTTGCATATGTTCCACCATACTTTGTGAGAATGCACTGCTCCTGTAGTTCTAGACTTTTACTACTTTGTTCATGCTGGGAAGTTTTTTTGTATTCTTTTTTGTGTGTCGTGATACGAGGTAGTTGTGCCACCCTCAAACTGTAAAATGCATAATTAACATTTCACTCCAGTGTCTGTGGAAATTAACCATTGTTTTTGGCAATCTTTCCATAGTTGTTGCACAGTATTTACTTGTAAAGCTGTCTCTAACATATTGCTTTTATGTTCTTTTCCTTTGTCTATGGTAATATAGTTTGCAGTATGATTATGTGGACATGATCATGTAGTATGTTTCCTCATTAAAACTGTCAGTAGCTGGTTACAGTTTTGAGACTTGGTCGTTCCCATTAAGTGTTGAAGTAGTCGGATAGTGTAACCTCCTAGAGGTGGGAGCATTGTCCTTACATACTCGGCAGGTTCTTACTATCAACAATGTATGTTGTATATGCTGAGTTGGAAGCACTGAATGTGTAACCAGTAATCCTAGCAGTTGATAGCCAATTAGTGCCGTTCTTCACTTGGAAGGATTTTTCTTTCTCTTTACAGAAACCCACCATTGTCCACTTTAGGTGAGATTGCCAGGTGATTTTTAATTGGGAGCTGTTGCAGACCATGTTGATGTTGAGAGGAAATTTTGCAAAAGAATGCTATTCATTCACTTTGTGCTTAGGAGAGCATTACAGGTCAAACCTCTTCATGAAAGACAGCAGACTTCATTGGTGGACACAGCAGAGGGATTTTGTAACACAAGAAGATCTGGAAAAGTGATTACATGCTGGCCTCACTGGTGTGTAGGGTAGGGCCATATTTATTTTTAATAACATAATTCTAATTCATGGGCACAGTCTGGGAGTAGATCCTGAAAAAGGCTCTAGGGACTGAAATCAGTGGTCTGTGGTCACATGAGCACAAAGTGTTATGCATGAGAAGAGCAACAGAGATGTGGAGCAATACTTGTCCTTGGTTATTGTCACCTTTAATGTAGTATCTGAAGTAGGAACTTCATTTGTCAGCAACCTTTGGGATACGGATCCGATCTCGGATCCGAGCCGGCAACTTTTACCACAGCATAGATCCGAGCTCCTAGCTCCTCCCTTTACCCATAATCCCCTGCCAACCCTAACTGACCTCAGATCTAGTTTGCCGCTCTTCAAGCCAACAAGCTGGATTTTGAGCTCCTGGCATTTGGAAGGTTTTTTTTGTGAAAAAAAGCTAAGAAAATTTGTATTTTCTTGTGTGATTGAGTGAGTTTGTGTAGGTTCCCTCTTGTATATCTAATTTTTGTTAAAATTTTTTCCTCCCTACCCTGTGTTTGTGGTGTGTTAGGGGCCTAGTGAGTGTGGTTTACGTTAGATATGTCGGAGGCCCCTAAAGTCATCTTTTCAAAATGTACCGAGTGTGGCCATAAGCTCTCACCGGCAGATGGCCACACCCGGTGCGTTAGGTGCCTTGGGGTTGAACATCTTTCTTCGGGATGCACGATTTGTGCAGCGTTCAACCCCAGGGCACTTAAGGACCGGAGATCGAAGCTGATTCTGGCGGGCCTTTTGCCCCCGGACTCGGCTCCGACCTCCGGTTCTTCGGTGGCCGCTACCCAGTCCTCAGTAGCGACCACCCCTGCCTCCCTTCCTCCGGTCGGGACTCAACCTCCCGTTTTGGCTCCGGAGGATAGGGAGACCGGAAAAACCAAAGGAAGGAGAAGCACCATAGCGGCGGGCGAGGACTCTTCGGCCCCGCCCGCCAAGCGGCTTCTCCATCCAGGGTTTCGGATCGCCTCCTCCTCTGCTCCGTCCCTTGTTTTCACCGGGACCTGGGAGGAGGCAACCGTCCCCGTCGAGGTCATCAAGGCGTCACTCTAGGTCTGCCTCGGTGGCCTCTTCGAGGTCTACTTTTAGTATGTCAGATGCAGACATGGACCGGATGATGAGGAGGTTCATCCAGGCCCAGCTGCAGATGGGAGTGCTCTTGCCTCCCCTCAGGGGAGCTCACCGCTCCTTCTCCATCCCGCTTCCGGGTTCGAGCACTCTGAGCCGAGCCGCGTCGGATCCGGGGGGGTGTCGGAGCCGACAGTACTAGTTACTTCGGCTCCGACTGGTCCCTCGAGTTTGTCGGATCCGACCTCTTGGAGCCGTGGGCGGAGCTTCGGATCCGAGGGACTTTGTGTGACTTTGGCTCCATCCTGGTCGGAGCACACGCGTCCTTCGGATCCGAGGGTCTCAGCCCCGGATCCGGTCCCCGCTTCGGATCCGAGTGGGAGCCGACTCTCTGGGCCTATTGAGAGTAGCTCCCCCTCTGCTTTCACGGTGGTGGAAAGGGCACTGTTGAGTGTATCCGGACCCCCGGTCCTGGCTTCGGCTTCTCCCTGCACTCCCTCTCAGCTGGTCCAGGCTCCCATCTCCCAGCCTTCGGGACAGCCTGCTTCGACGTCTCTGGGTGTTCCTGCGGAACGTGATATTGCTGGTGAGTCTTCCTCGGACAGCCCCCCCGAAGAGGTCCCTCACAAAGCCAAGTGTAAGAGGAGGCACATGGACTCCCCTGAGTCCCTTACCGAAGATACGGACTTAGATGAAGGGGAAGGCTCCCCAAGGTCACTCCCCGAGGATGTCTCCTTTGGAGACATCATGGAGATGCTCAGGATTAGGGGGGGGTGGTCTGCCCCTAAGGCTTCCTCCGATGAGTCCGTATTCCTAGAGGCGTTCGAAGCAGGGCCATCTACTTCTTGGGTGTCCCCTCCCCCCGATCCCGTGGTGGACCTTATTGCCACCAGGGCTTGGAAGGAGCCGGACACTGTGGAGCCTATCCCCAAGTGCCCGGACAGGATCCTGAGTCCCCCTGCTGAGAGAACCCACTGGAGCAGAGGTCCCCCTGTGGATGCCATGTTGGTGGCGGCGGCCACCAAGAGAGAGCTGGCTCAGGGAGAGCTCTGCGGTCCACCCTCCGAGTAAGGACTCTCAAGCGATGGACCGCCTGGGGAAGCGGGTCTTTAGTTCAGCAACCTTCTCCATGAGAGCGCTGAACTATATGGCACACGTCATCCGGATGCAGTGGGATCTAATAAAAGAATACGCTGCATCCCCCCCAGAGTCCATGTCGGAAGGAGACAAGCATCTGTACTCCTCCCGAATGTCTACTCTACGCTCAGTTTCTAATACCTCTATGCGGCTGTTGTCACACGCCACTGAAGGAGCCGTTAGAGCCAGCAGAGCCGGCCTAGTAATCAGGCGTCAGGCCTGGCTCCGACACTGTGACTTCTCGGAACCCTTTAAGGCGTCATTCGCGAATGCCCCCTTTGATGGTTCTGCACTTTTTGGCAAAACCGTTCGCGACACCTTAGTCCAGAGCGAGAAAGACGGGAAGACGTTGTCTGCCGTCGGAGTCTGCTTCTCTGCTCCCCAGAGGTCCTTTTCTAAGAACCAAAAGGGTCAGAAGAAGATGTGGTTCCGAAAATCGCATCAGTCCCAGTCTGCTCCGGACAACCAGTCCTCTCGTGGCAGAGGAGGACAGGGAGGACGCCACCCAAGAGGCAGAGGGGGTTCCAGAAACTTTGAGTCCAGAGAACCCTTCTCTGAGAGGCCCACGCAGAACCCCTGAGGGGTTGCCCGGCTGCTCCACTCTGGAGGCAGTCGGGCGTCTTTCGAAGCACCTAGCAATGTGGGAGTCATTAACAACAGGTCGCTGGGTGCTTCGCATCATATCCAGAGGTTACCAAATTCCCTTTATTGTAACCCCCAAAATCAGAAGCCTCCCCGACGTACCACCCAATCAGAGAGAGGCAGCTGCTACAGAAATCCAGCAGTTTTTACAAAAAAGAGCCATCCAACCCGTCCCCTCAGATCAGTTCGGATCGGGGTTTTACTCCAGGTTTTCTGGTGCCAAAAAAGACTGGGGACTTGAGACCCATCCTCGATCTCTCTCTCCTGAACTTGGCAGTACCCAAAGAAAAGTTCAGAATGGTCACCTTACAATCTATTCTCCCCCTATTATGGGAGAACAATCGGATGTGCTCGTTAGACTTCAAGGATGCATACTACCACATTCTAGTGGACAGATGCTCCAGGAGGTTCCTCCGCTTCCGGCTGGGAGCCATCATTTCCAGTTCAGGGCCCTTCCTTTCGGTTTCACCTCAGCCCCCAGGGTGTTCACCAAAGTCTTGGCGGTCATAGCGGTCCACCTGAGGCTTCAGGGAATTCAGGTCTTTCCGTACCTGGACGACTGGCTCCTCATCACCCCAACAAGGCATCTACTCTGTTCAGGCAGGGATTACTTCCTCGACCTTGCTCCACGTCTAGGGTTAACTATCAACATGACCAAATCTTCTCTAGTCCCCTCACAGGTGATAGATTTTATAGGGGCCAGATTGGATTCCAGGATAATGCTTGCCTTCTTAACTCCCGATTGGCTTCAGAACCTGAGGTTGCATGTCAAGGCCATTCTCATTCTTTCTGCTCCACCTGCGGAATTGATCCTGAGGGCTCTAGGGTCCATGGCGGCAGCTATTCCTCTACTACCCCTAGCCCGCCTAAATATGAGGGTTCTGCAATGGACCCTCCAAGTACAATGGTCCCTGTCTCGCAACTCCCTGTCTCATCCTATTCCCCTAAGCAGGGCTTGCAGAACGTCGCTCATGTGGTGGCTCCGGTCCCCGAGTCTCCACATGGGACGACCATTTTCGATGCCTTCCCCCGTCGCCACAGTGACCATGGACGCCTCTCGCCTGGGGTGGGGTGGGGGGCACTATTCAGGCAGAACGGTCCAAGGCACGTGGAATGACACAGAGACCTCCTTGCATATCAATGTCCTAGAGATGAGGGCGGTGCTTTTGACGTTGCAGGCACTTCACAGCCTTCTACCGATTGGGACAATTGCAGTACAGACTGACAACATGTCAGTTGTCTGGTACATCAACAAACAGGGGGGAACCAGGTCTTATCCCCTTTGTCACGAGGCCATGAGAGTGTGGGAATGGGCGATTTCCACCAACCGCTTTCTTATTGCAACGCACATTCCGGGACGGTCCAACATTCTAGCAGACAGGCTCAGTCGTTCGATCCTGACTCCGTACGAATGGTCTCTCAATCCCCTAGTAGCGAAACAAATATTTGCCCTATGGGTGCAACCCTGTTGCGATCTTTTTGCCTCTCCTTCAAATACCAAATGCAACAGTTACTTCGCTCTAATTCCCCCTCAGGCAGAGTCCCCGAGAGACTCTCTAGTACATGCTTGGCCTCCCGGTCTCCTTTATGGTTATCCTCCGTTGCCCATGATGCTCAAACTCCTTCAGAAAGCCAGTCGGCTGGGGAGCAAAATGATCCTCATTGCCCCATTCTGGCCTCGTCAAACATGGTTCCCGTACCTGTGGTCTCACCTAATTCATCCACCATGGATTCTGGATCCACTCCCGGATCTCATTACCCACCCTCTGGGTTTCCAGACCCCCAACCTGGTCAACCTCAAGCTGACTGCTTGGTTGCTCCAGTTCCACTCCTGATTAGGACTCCCGGAATCTCCTCACCAGTCAAAGCCATCCTAGTAGCAGCACATAAACCTTCCACCAGAAGAGTCTATCGAAGCAAGTGGAAACGTTTCTCCATCTGGGCGGAGCACCATCACTTGGATCCTTTCACGGTGCCTCTCATGTCGGTTTTGGAGTTCTTAACTACCATTTTTCATCAAGGGGCTAGCTGCTCTACAGTCAAGGTACAACTGGCAGCGATTTCGCATGATCATGTAGGGCATGAATCAGGCCCTCTGACTGCTAAGCTTTGTAAAGCGTTCCTCAAGGGTACTTTCCTTCTCAGACCTCCAGTAAGGGAGGTAGTACCCCCATGGGATTTGTCCTTGGTTCTCCAAGCCTTGACTAGCCCCCCTTTCGAGCCAGCGGCCACGGTTAATCTTAAATATCTCTCTTGGAAAACAGCCTTCTTAGTGGCCATTACTTCAGCTAAAAGGGTTTCTGAACTTCAGGCTCTGTGTTAAGCCGCCTTATTTATCCTTCCATCCAGATAGAGTTTACCTCAGGATCAATCTGTCTTTTCTGCCTAAGGTGTCTTCAGAAGCTAATATTAATCAATCCATTAATCTTCCCGTGTTCTTTCCCCATTACCAGAACAAAAGAGAATATAAACTGCATTCCTTGGATGTGCAGACAGTTACGTTTTTATACTCATCGAACTGCTGGTCATAGGCAATCTGACCAGTTGTTTGTCTCCTTTGCCAAAACAAGTTTAGGCAAGTCAATTTCTAAAGTTACTCTATCACGGTGGATAGCTAATTGTATCCTCTTAGCATACCAGAGTTCGGGAAGGCCTGCACCTCAAGGGGTTCAAGCTCATTCTACTAGGGCCGTCGCTGCTTCGGCGGCTTTTAAATCCAGGGTTCCCTTAGATGATATTTGTTCCGCAGCCACTTGGGCCTCATCTCATACCTTTATCAGCCATTACAAGTTGTCTCCAGAGGTAGGGCGTCCTTTGGCTCTGCAGTGCTCCGGAATGTTCTTCCATAAAGGCCACCCAGGATTCAGGTAGCTGGGGACTCTGTCCCAAAGGTTGCTGACAAATGAAGTTCCTACTTCAGATTTAGAAGTTATGTACTCACCATAACGTTCCATCTGAGTAGGTATCTTCATTTGTCTGCAACCATCTCCCCCCTCCTTCCCCCTGACCTTTAGGATCTGTCTTGGATTAGCCCCTTCCGGGGCACCTTTACATTGCTTATATCGGGCAAACTTGATCTGAGGTCAGTTAGGGTTGGCAGGGGATTGTGGGTAAAGGGAGGAGCTAGGAGCTCGGAAATATGCTGTGGTATAAGTTGCTGGCTCGGATCCGAGATCGGATCCATATCCCAAAGGTTGCAGACAAATGAAGATACCTACTCAGATGGAACGTTATGGTGAGTACATAACTTCTAAGTCTAAAAGATGCATGTTTGTCTACAGTAAGGCGATATTGCCCTATGGAGGCAGTGCAAGGATGGCATTAGGAAAAACTGCACATAGGATGACAACTATAAACATTTCAATCTACAAGGTTGGTGGGAGGTGGCTCACTACATTGTAAGACATTGAAACTAAAAGGGGATGAGCTTTTGGACAGAAACTGAGAAAAAAATGTTTGCAGGAAAGGGTGTGTTAATGTGACAGAAGCACTCCTGTTGAAAATTATAGATGTTTTTCTTGTTTCACTGTTGCAATCATTACATGTGGGGTAATCTGCTAGCAGGTTGCCCTCAGTCGGCATGATTAACAAAGTCTTGGGTCCTGCGTCAGTTGTTGTCCTTTCTTCCATGACGTTAGGTGTATAAAACATGCAGCTGACGCCATTGCATCAGTCTTTCTTGCCGCGCGGTGCCCAAAGCAGAAGGAGTTCGCAAGTGCCAGTCGGCAGACTTCTGAAATTTTCGTTTTCGAGTTTCAGAACTGACTTCAACTAACTTTTTCTTGCTCCTTATTGATGTCAGTAAAAGTTAACAATTGTATTACTTGTGGGAAGCAAATACCTCAAGGATTTTCATTTGTACTGTATTCCTTGCCTAGGCCAAGACCACAACGTGCCTTGCTGTCGGTTTTGTGCTAAATTTAATCAACGCACTATTAAACGTCAGTATATTTTTGCTTCTAAATATTTTGGCTCGAGATTTAACTATCCAGAAATGTCGTCTGTTAGCAGACCGACTACCGGAATACCTAAAAAACGCAAAGAAAAAGACAGACAGACCGAGGTCAAAAACTGACGACGAGGCTTCTCCTAAGCCAGTCGCCAGTTCGCCAGTACTCAGGCACTTTCGCAACCCCCGATACCTGCTATTTTTGATTCGCAGGCCTCTACTGAGACCCATTCGGAGTCTGGTATGCCGCGAGATACTTCAAGTATTGAACCCGCGGATGTCTCTAACTTAGATGAGTCCGGAGCCACTGCGCAGACACCAGCTTCTGAGGGTGTTTTCAGGCCTAAAGATTTGTATATTAAACCGACGCCATCTTCAAAACTAAGGCCAGAATCTACTTATATGTCTAAAAAAACTACACTTGGGCCACGTGAACAGGCCCTCAATGCCTAAAAAACAAATTGTCAAAATAGCTGAGGATTTAATTACCTTGATCAGGGGTACCCATCCCCCTCCTACTAAGAGGCCTAGGCAAGGCACTGACTGTGAATCTTTAGATCAGGTTTCTATTTCTTCTGATAAGGAAATATCTATTTCCACTTATGAGGACTCTTATGCAGAAGATTCCATCCCTTCTGCTTCTCCTCCTGAGGATTTTTCTTTTGGAGAAACTTTGCTTACCTTAAGGGAACACTTTCACTTGGAGAGTCAGGATTTCTCTGAATCTAAAGAGAGACTAAGGGATTTCCTTAGGCCTTTGGCTATACCTCATGTTCTAGACATTGTTGATGATGTTTTCTCAGAATCCAGTATGACTCCCGATTCCCTGCCTCCGGCTCCTAGTAAGCCAGACAGGTATTACAGGGTTCCTGACTCCCACAAATTCCTCTTTAAAAACCCTACTGCTGACCCTGAAACCATTTCTCAGGGTCCCAAGGGCGTTAAGGCTTCTACTGCTAAAAATCCTACCCCTTCTGATAGAGATTCCAGGGCGCTGGGTAGATGGGGTAAGAAGGTTTACACGTCTGCAACCTTGGCAATCAGGGCTTTAAACTGTCAATTTCATATGCTTAAATATCAACAGCATGTCATGGGCTTAAACAGAAAATGATGTTGATTTCTGACTGTGTGGAAAATAGAGTTGCAGGATTTATTGCATTCAGCTGAACAAGTTGGAAAACATACTTTGCAATGTGGTTTTGATTCCTTGGAGGCCTCTTGCAGGGCTGCTGTAACTGGATCTCTGATAAGAAGGCATGTTTGGCTCAAGGAGCAAAATCTACCTGACCATGTTAAAGCAAAATTGTTGGATGCTCCTTTACAACAGGACAGTCTATTTGTTAATAAGGCAGAAGTTGTTTTGAAAAAGATGGAAGATAAAGCTAAATCTATGCAAACTGTAAAAGATTTCCTACAAATGCAGCCACCCAGGTTCAGTAGGCACTGGCCTACTAAGAACTGGTCCTTTCCAGTACCCACCAGAGGAGCTCAGGTCAAACCCAGACATTCCAAAGGCTCCAGGTTTCAGTCACAAGGATCTTGTAGAACAAAGCAATGGAGTGCCTCCACCTCCAAATCTGGAAGTAACAAGGACCTTCCTACGGCAAACAGTCTCAATGACTTTCCACTGCAATCACGAAGCACTTATCTTTTGGTCGCCCCTTTGGGGGGAAAACTGGCACTTCATGCACGAAACTGGCAACTGATTACCCAGGACAAGTGGGTTTTAAATATAGTATCCCAGGGATACAGATTTCATTTCCACACGTTGCCAATCCCAAACGGATGGCCAGATCTGCCTCCAAATCAGTGGGCAGAGGCTCAGAAACAAGTTATGTCCCTCATGAATATGGGGGCTATTCAACCAGTACCAGAAAAGGAAAAGGGACAAGGTTTTTATTCAAGACTTTTCCTGGTACCCAGAAAAGACAAATCGTGGCATCCAATTCTGGACTTATCCATTCTAAATACATTTCTGGACATTCCAAAATTCAAGATGCTGACTCTACAACAGTTACTTACCTATGCTGGGCAAGGATGCCTGGTTGGTAACTCTAGACTTAAGAGGCTTACCTGCATATCCCAATTAGGGAATCTTGCAAAAGATACCTCCACTTCAAAGCAGGCTATTTGCATTACCAGTTCTCTGCACTGCCCTTTGGCTTATCTACTGCGCCCAGGGTCTTCACAAAGTGCCTGGCACCAGTAATTACATTTTGCAGGCAAAGAAATATTCAGATTTATCTATACCTGGACGATTGTCTAATTCAGGAAGAAAACAAGGACATTCTTCTAAAACATCTGGCGTTTGTAAAAAGACTTCTAACTTATCTAGGGTACACAATAAACAAAAAAAAATCACGACTGGTACCCTCTCAAATAATTACATTCCTGGGTGCAAGCTTGAATACAACTGCCCGGATGTCTTACCTTACGCCAGAAAAACCAATTCAATTGATGACTTACTTCAAACAGGTGGCCACAAAAACCCAGTTATTTGCAAGACAAATTCTGCAGGCCTTTGGCTTCATGGCCTCCTGCATTCTAATAATTCCATATGCAAGACTGCATATGAGAAAACTTCAATGGTACCTAAAAAGCTTATGGAGTCCACATTGTCGCAGCTTGGAAACAATGATTCCTATAATTCTTTGCCTGCAGCAAGAGTTCCTATGGTGGGCAGAGGCCTGCCACCAAAACAAGGGACTGTCATTCATTTCACCCCCTGCCACCCAAACCCTGTCTACAGACTCGTCAGATTATGCTTGGGGGACGCATCTGGCAAGGAGATGCATTCATGGGCAATGGAGCCCAAATCAAATGCACCTACATATCAACCAGAAAGAGATGCTAGCTGTACAGAATGCTCTGACAGCCTTCAAGGAAAGTCTTCATCCAGGACAACTACTGATAGACAGACAACACCACAGATGTTCATTGTGTTTCACTGTTGCAGTCATTACACTTGCCTTATCCTGCTGGCAGGTGACCCGCAGTCGGCCCAAGTTCCAAAGCCTTGGTCTGGCGTCGGTTGCTGTTGCTTCTTCCCTGACGTCAGTGCGCCAGGGGTATAAAAGTTGCAACCAACGCCATTTTCTTCAGTTTTTCTTGCTGCACGGTGCCCGAAGCAAAAGCAGCTCGCAAGTGCCGGTCGGCAGACTCCTGAGATTTTCAAAATTGAGTTTCAGAACCGAAGTCTTCAATAAAGCTAAGTACCCCGTTGGGGAAACCTTTTCTTGCTCCAGACCGATGTCAGTAAAAGTTAATAATTGTATTTCTTGTGGAAAGCAAATACCTCATAAGGACTTTCACTCTTACTGTATTCCTTGCCTAGGCTCTGACCACGATGTTACTAGTTGTCGGTTTTGTGCTAGATTCAATAAACGCACTATTAAACGTCTGTTTGATTTTGCTTTACATTATTTTGGCCGAAGGTTTAATTACATAATGCCGTCGGAACAACCGACGACCGGAACTTATAAAAAACACAAAGACAAAGAAAAGGACAGGCATCCGAGGTCCAAAACCGACGACAATGCCTCTTCTAGGCCAGTCGCCGGTTCTCAGTGAGGTGCTTTTGCAGCCCCTGACACCCGCTACCTCAGAGCCACAGGCTGTAACAGACAGCCACATGGAGACACCGAGGCCTGTGGAAACTCAAGGTATTGGGCCTACGGAATCTATAACCTCAGATGGGTCCAGAGCCGCTGAGCAGGCATCTGCTTCTGAGGGTGTTTTCAGACCTTCGCAGCTTACAATTAAGCCCACTACAGCAGCAAAGGCAAAGTCAAAAACACCATTAAAGACAGGGAAGTAAGTACAGCATTCTCCAGAACAGTCATCCATGCCAAAGAAAGAGATGCTTAAAATGGCCGAAGACATAATTACTTTAATCAGCGGTTCCCATTCCCCTCCTGACAAAAGGCTTAGGCAAGACACTGATTATGATTCCTCTGACCAGGTTTCCATTTCCTCTGATTCCTCTTCTGATCAGGGATATTCCCTCCCTCCCTCCCTATGAGGACTCTGATGCATAAGAGTCCATACCTTCAGCCTCTCCGCCTGAGGATTATTCTTTTGGGGAAACCCTGCACACCATGAGGGAGCATTTCCATTGGAAGAGCCAGGATTATTCAGAATCCAAGAAAAGGCTCAGAGACTTCCTATTATTGCCTCAGAACAGGCCCCTGGCTATATCCCCCCTGTGCTTGATATTGTGGATGATGTTTGTTTCTGAATCCAGCCTGTCTCCTGATTCTTTACCCCCTGCACCAGTCAAGCCAGACAGGTACTACAGGGTCCCTGACTCTCATAAATTTCTTTACAAAAACCCCGCTGCAGACCCAGAAACAATTTCTCAGGGTCCTAAAGGGGTTAAGGCTTCCACTGCTAAAAATCCTGTATCCTCGGATAGGGATTCCAGAGCTCTGGAAAAATGGGAGAAAAAAGTTTACACTTCTGCTGCTTTAGCTGTAAGAGCTTTAAACTGTCAGTTTCACATGCTTAAATATCAACAGTACCTCATGTCATTGTTAAAGCAGAAAATGGTTTCAAATACAGAAAGTCCTGACAGTAAGGAAATGCAGGATTTATTGCATGCAGTTGAACAAGTAGGAAAGCATACTCTGCAGTGTGGTTTTGATTCATTAGAGGCTTCTTGTAGAGCCGCAGTTACAGGCTCTGTTATTCGAAGGCATGCTTGGTTGAAAGAACAAAGTTTACCTGACCATGTTAAAGTAAAATTATTGGATGCTCCATTACAGCATGATACTTTGTTTGGTGTTAAGGCAGAAGAGGTGTTAAAGAAAATGGAGGATAAAGCAAATTCAATGCAGACAGTGAAAGATTTCTTACAGGTTCAACCACCTAGATTTAGTAGAAACTGGCCTTCAAAAAATTGGTCCTTTCCAGTGTCAGACAGGCCACAAAAAGGCAAATACAGACGCCCAAGAGGCAGATCTCAAGCCCAAGGCTCCTACAGACTTAAACAATTGGATGCTTCAGCCCCCAAAGGAGGGGAAGACAAATCACAACCTTATAGGAAACAGTCCCAATGACTTCTCTCTGCAAATGCTAAGCACTTACTTTTTGACAGCACCTCTAGGGGGAAAGCTAGCACTTTTCTCAAGAAATTGGCACATGATCACCCAGGACAATGGGTGCTGAATATTGTTTCTCAGGGTTACAGGTTCCACTTCCACACGCTTCCAAAACCAAAAGGTATGCCAGACCTGCCACAAAACCAATGGGCAGAGGCACAAAAACAGATTGCTGCTCTTATGGACATGGGAGCAATTCAAAAAGTTCCACAGCAAGAACAGAGACAAGGGTTTTACTCGAGACTTTTCTTGGTACCCAGAAAGGACAAAGCCTGGAGACCAATACTGGACCTGTCAATCCTAAATACTTTCCTGGATGTTCCATAATTAAAAATGTTAACACTACAGCAACTTCTGCCCATGCTGGGCAAGAAGGCTTGGCTAGTTACTTTGGACTTCAAGGAGGCATACCTGCATGTTCCAATCAGACAATCTTGCAGAAGATACCTCAGATTCATAGCAGGCTGAATGCATTACCAATTCTCTGCACTGCCCTTTGGCTTATCTACTTCGCCCAGGGTCTTCACAAAATGCCTGACACCAGTAATTGCATTTTGTAGACAAAAAGGAATTCAAATATATCCCTACTTGGACGACTGCCTTATTCAAGCAGAGAGCAAGGACATTCTTCTAAAGCATCTGGCGTTTGTAAAAAGATTGCTAATTTGCCTTGGGTACACAGTAAATGAAAAGAAATCAAAACTAGTGCCCTCTCGAGATAATATTCCTGGGTGCAAGCTTAAATACAACTGCCCAGATGGCTTATCTCACGTCAGACAAGCAAAGGCAACTGACTCGTTACTTTCAAATGATGGCAACAAAAACCCAGCTCCCTGCAAGAAAAATTCTGCAGGCCCTGGGCTTCATGGCATCCTGCATTCTACTAATTCCATATGCAAAACTGCATATGAGGAAACTACAATGGTATCTAAAAAGTGTTTGGACTCAGCATTGTCACAGCCTGGAGACTATCATAACTTTAATTCCCTGCCTACAACAGGAGTTTCGATGGTGGTCCCAGGCCTGTCACCACAACAAGGGACAGCCTTTCACCTTACCCACAGCCAGGCAGACAACGGATGCATCGGATTATGCTTGGGGGGCACATATGGCAGGAAAATGTATTCAGGGCACGTGGGCCAAGGACCAAATGCATCTTCACATCAATCAAAAAGAGATGCTAGCTGTACAGAATGCCCTGACAGCTTTCAAGTACTTAATACATCCAGGGCAACTATTAATAAAGACGGACAATACCACAGTTATGTGGTACATAAACAAGCAAGAGGGCACACATTCCTACCCCCTATGCAGACAAGCCATGACTTTGTGGAACACAGCACTGACCTATCAAGTACATCTGCAGGCACAATTCCTGCCAGGAACAAAAAAAAGAATACACTGGCAGACGAACTAAGCAGAAATCTCATGGATCCTCAAGAGTGGAAGCTAAATCCACAAGTGTTCAGCATGATAACGAAGAAATGGGGACGCCCAGACATAGATCTTTTTGCCTCCACTCACAATTAACAAACACAGAAATTTTGCACAAGAATTTATCACTCTCAAGCATGGAAAGTGGATGCTCTATCATTCAGCTGGAAAGGCCTGACAGTCTATGCCTTCCCTCCAATGTGCTACTAAAAGTCAGACAAGAAAGGCCAAAATTGATCCTGATTGCACCAGACTGGCCACGCCAGCACTGGTACCCAATCCTAAAGAGTTTGTCGCAAGGCCCAGCTTGGCTTCTACCTCAAATTCCTCATCTTCTGACACAACAAAACAATCAGATTCTGCACAGTCAACTCAGAGCCTTAAACCTGGCAGCATGCCAGGTAATGTAGCCACTCAGACTTTACCTCTCTCTAAAGCTGTTATGGATGTCATTTTAGAAGCCAGGAGGCCCAGCACTAGGAAATCTTACGCAGAAAAATTTAAGAGATTCTGTGCTTGAAACCAGGCATAAGGGCTTGAACCACTTGTCCCTAACATACCTCAGATTTTACAATACCTAACTGAGATGATGGACAAAGGCTTATCTTTCTCATCTATTAAAATCCATGCCTCTGCCATTTCAGCTCATTACAATATGGAACCTCCTATTTTTTCACATCCTCTGCTACGACAGTACCTCAGAGGGGCAAAAAATATAAGACCCCAAGGAGAGCACCAGTACCTACTTGGGACCTCAGTTTTGTTTTAGAAAAGCTCACACTCCCTCCTTTTGAACCAGCTAACACAGCTGATCTAAAATTCTTGTCATGGAAAACTGCTCTGCTCCTAGCCATAACTTCAGCAAGAAGAGTTACAGGCATTAATGGTTGTGGAACCTTTCCTCATTTTTCATCAGGACAGGGTTTCTCTTAGGACAAACCAACATTCATGCCAAAAGTGGTCTCCAATGTGGCCTTAAACCAAACCATTCATTTACCTACTTTTTACCCAAATCCCCAGAATAAAGGGAGGAGAGACTTCTGCTTGCTTTGGATATACACAGACAGCTACGATTCTACTTGGACAAAATAAAAGCTTTCAGAAAAACTGAGCAACTGTTTGTAGCATATGCTGCCGGATCACAAGGAAAGCCTGTTACAAAGCAGACAATCTCAAAATGGATTTACCTGTGTACCGTGTAGTTCATTACTGAAGTTTTAACATCTGAAACAGTGTTCCTTCTGTGATGATTATAAATTAAGTTGAAACTTGCAATTAAGGGGAAATTCTGATTCCTACTCAAGTGACATAAATACTGCCTGAAACACAGAAGCAGTAATCACAAACAAACTGTACACTTCTTACAGTTTTCCTGCTTCATTCATAGTCAGAAGATGAGTATTTTTTTCATTGTGCAAATTATCCTTTTTGACTAATATGCAAAAAATACTAATTTTTTTCAAATGGTCAGCACAGTGGAAATTTCTCCTTCCCTGTGTCAAAGTGATCCCAAAACCCAGGGAACTTTATTGGCTAGGCTTATATAGGCCCCAGGGCCGATAGCCTAGTACCTACCTATGATAGGACACTGCACCCGCATCTGTTATGCACAACATGGCAAATCAGTGCCTAAGGGCATTAGGCCTCATTCTACCAGAGCAGCAGCCACTTCAGCAGCTTTCCTCAGAGGAGTACCAACCAAAGACATTTTAGAAGCTGCAACCTGGAGCTCCGTGCACACTTTCACCAAGCACTACCACTTGCATCTCTACTCTAAATCCAGAGCAGGCTTTGCCTCTGCAGGGCTTGTTAGCCTCTCCAAATCCAATTTAGACCCAGCCACACAACCTCAACTTTGGGATTCTACCCAAGTGTAATGACTGCAACAGTGAAACACGATGAACATAGTACAGTTGTGTACCTACCATAAATGTAGATGTTCGAGTGTATTCACTGTTGCAGTCCAGGTTACCCACCCACCGTCCCCCTCTTTTCATTGCTGGGACTTTTCTGTACTTCTCATCTCTATACTACCTATGTGGTGTATTTGCTTGTAGATGAAGGAAATGTTTATAGTAATATATGCATGTTTTTTGGTATAATTTTATCTTTCCAGCCTTCCTATCTGGGGGCACCTGACATCTGGGGCAAGAAAAACTGAAGAAAATGGCGTCTGTTGCAACTTTTATACCCCTGGCGCACTGACATCAGGGAAAAAGCAACAGCAACCGACGCCGGACCAAGACTTTGGTACTCGGGCCAACTGCGGGTCGCCTGCCAGCAGGATAACCCAAGTGTAATGACTGCAACAGTGAATACACTCTAACATCTACATTTATGGTAGGTACACAACTGTACTTTGTGGTATATAAGCAGGGGGGTACCCATTCCTACCCCCTTTGCAGACTAGCCATGGCATTGTGGAACACGGCCTTGACTTATCAAATACATCTACAAGCTCAATTCCTGCCAGGAAAGCAAAATACTCTGGCAGACGAACTAAGCAGAAATCTTATGGGACCCACACGAATGGAAACTGGATCCACAAATCTTCAGCATGCTGACACGCAAATGGGGGAGCCCAGACATCTTTTTGCCTCACCCCAAAACTATCAGTTAGACAAATTCTGCACAAGAATTCGTCACAAAAAAGCTTAGAAAGTGGATGCTTTATCCTTCAGCTGGAAAAACTTCTCAGTCTATGCCTTTCCCCCCCTCAGCCTCTGCTTTCCAAGGTCTTACTAAAAGTCAGACAGGAAAAACCAAAAATGATTGATTGCTCCAGACTGGTCTCGCCAACACTGGTACCCGCTCCTTTGCAATATGTCGCACCTTTCTCCGTGGTACCTGCCTCAGACTCCTTACCTGCTGTCTCAGCAGAACTATCAAATTCTGCACACTCGACTCCAAACTCTGAATCTTGCAGCATGGCTAATCAACTAATTTCACCAGTTACATCTCTCAGCAAACCTGTGATGGATGTCATTTTGGAGGCTAGAAGGCCTAGTACTAGAAAATCTTATGCTGACAAATGGAAAAGATTGTGCCAGGAACCAAGCACAAGGAAATACGCACAGCAATGCACAATATTCCTCAGATTCTGCAGTATTTAACTTAGATGCTTCACAAGGGCCTATCTTTTTCTTCCATAAAAATCCATGCGTCTTGCCATTTCAGCTCATTACAACACCGAGCCCTCCCCTCTTTTCTCATCCTCTGCTAAAGCAGTATGTCAGAGGGGCCAAAAATTTAAGACCTCCCAGGAGAGCACCAACTCCTGCATGGGACCTCAAGTTTGTTTTGGAAAAACTCTCTCTACCTCCTTTTGAGCCAGCTGCTACTGCTGACCTAAAATTTCGCTCTTGGAAAACAGCTTTTCTTTTAGCAGTCACTTCAGCTGGAAGGATTTCAGAACTACAGGCTCTTATGGCAGTGGAGTCTTTTATTATTTTTTACCCTGGCAGGGTGGCTCTCAGGACCAATCCATCCTTTATGCCTAAAGTGGTATCTAGTGTGGCCCTTAATCAGACCATTCATCTGCTAACTTTCTTCCCAAATCCCCAGAACAAGGGTGAGCGGATTCTGCATTCATTGGATGTACACAGACAACTAATATTCTACTTAAACAAGACAAAATCTCTAAGAAAATCGGAGAAATTACTGGTGGCAGGGACAGTGGGAAAGGCTATTTCAAAGCACACTATTTCAAAATGGATAAGCCATTGTATTAGTTTCTGCTACATGCACCATGGTAAACCTGTCCCCAAGGGGATCAGATCTCATTCTACCAGGGCTGCATCTACTTCTGCAGCCTTTCCCAAAGGGGTTCCTACCAGAGACATTCTAGAAGCTGCTACTTGGAGCTCAGTTCATATGTTCACCAAACATTACCATTTATCTCTCTTCTCTAAATCCAGAGCAGGCTTTGCCACTGCTGTCCTGCAGGGCTTTATAGCTGCTCTTAATGTTGTATAAATCCATCCTCCCAACCATAGCTTTGGGATTCTACCCAAATGTAATGACTGCAACAGTGAAACACGAAGAACATAGTACAGTTGTGTACACTTACCATAAATGTAGATGTTAGTGTATTCACTGTTGCAGTCTGGGTTACCCTCCCCTCCAGCCCCCTGTTTTTTTTCTCTAACTACACATCTCATTTCTGTTACTATCTTTAAAAGCCTTTTTGGTATATTTGCTTTTGTTTGGAGGTATATGTTTTGTGTTTTTCATTCTACATATATATATATATATATATATATATATATATATTTAGCTCCCCATTTGGGGGGGGGCACCTGACATCTGGGGCAAGAAAAACTGATGTAATGGCATCGGCTGCATGTTTTATACCCCTGACGACCTGACGTCATGGAAGAAAGGACAGCAACCAGCACAGGACCCAAGACTTTGTTAATCAGGCCGACTGAGGGCAACCTGCCAGCAGATTACCCCAAATGTTATGACTGCAACAGTGAATAACACTCTAACATCTACATTTATGGTAAGTGTACACAACTGTACTGTATTCCAACTACAATGAGAAAGTACAGCCTATAGATTAAACACAAAAGTAGATGCAAAGATTTAGTTGCATAAGTGTCTTAATTTCATGGCAAGTTCACTGTTGTAACAATTGTTCTGGTAGGGTCCCACCAGGCCTACAGAGGATGCTGAGCGTGAACGACGAGAACGAGAAGAGAGGCTGAGGCATGCACGTAATCCTGCTGCTCGAGCTCTGCCATCTACTGCATCAGGAAGACAACGAGCTCATGAACCTGCAGCACCACCTACTCCCCTCACCCCTACGTCTCAAACTGGTAACTATTTTCCTCTTTGTTTTAGGTATGTTTTTTAGTATTTTATCAATAGATGTAGGTTTTTTAAATTGTATCATCAGTTTGTAAGGAAAGACTAGGAGGGTCGCATTTAATTACATAGTGTTATGATCGGGTTGCTGATCATAACCCAGTTATATCAAGACATGGATGCCAAGAAATCCACCTCAAGAGCTGTTAGGCAGTGTAACACAGTCCCATATGTTTACACTCGCCTTCCGTGCCTCCTCACTGTCCAGATTTTCACAGAAAAGCACACTTTTTGCTTCATTTGCTTGGTCTCTTCCTCATAAAGTCCATGGTTTTCAGACAATACGTGGAAGACTGAAGTCATTGAATGAGTAGTGACATACATTTGAATTTCAGAGTTCGTTTCCTTCAGAGAAAATTCAGGTGAACCCGCATCCTGTTCTATCTACTTCATAAGTTTGTAAGAGAAAAGAACACCTTATCAGTAGTGACTTCCTGCAGAACCAAGTTAGTGTTGGCAGCCTTCCCTTAAACCACGTAATCACATTGCAGTGTTAGACAACCTTCCCTTAGACCAAGTGATCCCATATCCATTTTTCGTTACCTTCCCTTAGACAGATGACTACACAAAGGTGATTAAAGCCTTCCCTCAGGCTTGAGTGGTCCAAAAGTACAACCTTCCGTCAAGACTAGTTGGTCACACAGTAGCATTAGCCTTTCTTCCAAAACAGTTGTTGCACAGCAAATAGTATTGAAAAATAGTTGTTATATGTGGGCACCCCTCTTTTTTTGTTGTAAATTTCATTTGTTCAGCACTCAGCACCACAGAAATTAACTTGTTTTTGCAGTCAAACTATAAAATAATTTGAACTTATAATCTTCATGATGCATATCTTTATAATTATTGAATGATTACTTTCTTGTCGGTTCTTTTCCATTTCTTAGTAGTCTATTCTAGTTGTAGTTTCCCTTGTTCTTCCAGTATAAACAATAGAAAGGCATATTCATTAACCAGGTTTCTAGTGAAACCTAACATTAGCCTTACAGATTTGATCAGTTTCTAAGTCTTCTTATAAAGTTTACAAGGCAACCATTTAGTTAAGTATTTCTGCCATGAAGGTTTCCTTGTAACTTAAGTTTAACTTTTTCATGCAAAAGTGCTTAGAACATCTTTGGCTGACGGACCTGTTGTAGATTTCCATATTTTGGGTTTTCTTGGCAAGTAGCATTACTAAAATGATTTTCTTTATTACAATGAATATCTTTATCCCGTCTTATAACCAATTGCTTTATATGTTGGGTATCCATTTGCAGTAATTCGGTTATTAGATGTGCCAGTTCATGAAGCCAGACATAAGCAGCATTAAAAAATGTCCTCATTTAAGTGGCACACCTTGATCACACTTCCAAAGAGTAAGCATTTACTCTTGAAAGCACTTTCCTGAAGTATAAAATGTTGTGTGGGTACTTCCAAGCAAATATACTAAACTGGCATTTTGGGTCTGTTGTTGTGTCCTGTCTACATTGGGAGCACTTCCTGGTTATGCCTTTAAACAGAAGAATCTAGGTGCTGAGCATCTGTACACCAGGTAAATCTCTTTTGTAGCAGTTCTTTTGTTTTATCTGCAGGTAAATTTTGTTCCTTTAGCCAAGTTATCTTTGTTGAAACTAGCTAGGTAGGCTCCAGCAGTAAGTACATAGCTACAGTGGAAGTGTGGCTTGTGCTGTACAGGCCCAGGTGTCAAGTTTGAACTAGTTTGTTATGGAGGTACTTATTAATTGGATTGCTCCAAATTTCTTAATTCTGTATATCACTAGGTGTTGGATCTGTTGTTCGCCAGCGTGGATTGTCTGCATTGAGAGCACTTCCTGGTTACATCTTTAAACAAAAGAGTCTAGCTACTGAATATCTCTACTCCAGTAAATTTCTGTTGTATTTTTTCCAGCCCTCCATCCCTTTTGTTATGGTTTTAAAAAAAGGAAATACTGCCTCCAGGCGCCAATAACTAGTCCCCAACTCCACAGTGGTGTAGAAAAATACTTCAAAAGAACTTCAAAAAATGGAACTTCTCCAACCAAGAAACACAGTTGTGATGACAACCACTTTAATGATAGAATATCTCCACACAGCACAAAAGGTCAAGCGCTTTCGTCAAGATTGACTTCATCAGAACAATGACATGTTACACTAAAACCATTTTTATACATTTTCCTTAATGAATCCATCAATATCAGAACAATTGAAATTTAAAGCAACAGTCTTTTAAAATTCTATTATGAAAATATTTCAAGGTACATATCAATAAATATAAAATGGGAAGTGTGTGTTTAAATACATAAAAAAGTACATAAAAAAGTATATAATGTAACAATTGTAAAAAAATTTTTTTTATATATTTTTTATATATATTTTATATAATTACAAGTGTTTAAAAAGGGGGATTATTATAATCTATTAGCTCTGAACTTTAATTCAGGTTTAATACTAATAGATTAATTTATACCAGGAAACTCAGCCCCATTTAACCTGAGTTGCCATCTAGTTTCAGCCCTGAGTAACTTGTTGGTCCAGTCCCCCCCTCTAAAATCAGGAGCAACCACTTCCAAAATACCAAACTTGAAACCATGGGAGGGGTTGGTTTTGATGTGTTTGGACAGAGCATTTTTTTCATCCTGTCTTCCTATACTATAACAGTGCTCATAAATTCTACGGTTCAACTTCCTCTCTGTCTTGCCAATGTAATAACATGGGCAGGAATTGCATAGGGCTGAAACTAGACGGCAACTCAGGTTAAATGGGGCTGAGTTTCCTGGTATAAATGAATCTATTAGTATTAAACCTGAATTAAAGTTCAGAGCTAATAGATTATAATAATCCCCCTTTTTAAACGCTTGTAATGTAATTATATAAAATATATTAAAAAAATTTTTTTTACAATTGTTACATTATGTACTTTTTTATGTATTTAAACACACACTTCCCATTTTATATTTATTGATATGTACCTTGAAATATTTTCATAACAGAATTTTAAAAGACTGTTGCTTTAAATTTCAATTGTTCTGATTTTGATGGATTCATTAAGGAAAATGTATAAAAATGGTTTTAGTGTAACATGTCATTGTTCTGATGAAGTCAATCTTGATGAAAGCGCTTGACCTTTTGTGCTGTGTGGAGATATTCTATCATTAAAGTGGTTGTCATCACAACTGTGTTTCTTGGTTGGAGAAGTTCCATGTTGAAGTATTTTTCTACACCACTGTGGAGTCTGGGACTAGTTATTGGCACCTGGAGGCAGTATTCCCTTTTTATGTTTGTCGTTTCTGCTTCTGCACCTTTTATTTTTTCATAATGGTTTTAAAAAAACAGTGTCTCTAGTTCTGCCTTTTATGGTAATCTGACTACAGGAAGCCCCCTTGCTCTTAATTTTTGTGTCAGTTTAATCGAAAAACTAATAATCCAATGGTCACCAGCAGCACATAAAAACAGTATAAATAAACGTGTTGACAAACAGCAGAGTACTTTAATAAAACAAAAATAATAAAATAAGCGCTTTCGTAGTATATTTCAATATAGAAGCACCTAAGCTCTGCTTGACTTTGAGTAATATTAGAGCTATTTGTAATATTAATAAGAATTGGCATATCCTACAGTCAGATAAAGAGGTTAATAGTGTAATAGAACAGACACAATCCTTTTGTTTTAAGAATAAACTATCTTTGAAAAGAATAATAGAAAAGATTATGAACTAGATGGAACATCTTTAGCATGCCTTGTGGCAGTTGTAGTTTTTGTTCCCTGATTGATAGTAATGTTTTCTTATATCCTATTACACAGAGGCTCTACAAATTTAATAGAGCCACTTGCAGATCTAAGCACTTAATGTATTTAGCTCAGTGCTCGATGTGAGAAGAAACTGTGGGCAAAAACAATAAAGGATTGATTTATAACATTTCTAGAAAAATTTTGGCACCAGAGAAAGTATCTGTTTTACAGAAAGGACTGTCTTATACCGGTGCTAGACCTTCTAGCTTGGGAGAAGTGTCTGTGGATATTAGACTGTTTGCATATAATGTAAGACTTATGTATTTAGGGAATGAAATGGTGAGTATGTTTAAAAAAACAAGTTTATTTAATCCTAATTTGAATTCAACATTAGAAGTTTTTTGTAATGTATGTGAAAGTGAACTTAATACTGTGCTTAATGTGAGTGAGAAATGAAACGGACGTTTTTATAACATAAGTAAAGCAGAGTTTTCAGCTTTAGAAAAATTACGTTCTGACGCTAATATTTGTATTAGGCCTGCTGATAAAGGCGAGTCCGTAATAATTATGGATACAGATAGATATAATAAAATGGTCTTAGGTACTCATATAATTTAATAATACTATGAGCCTGTTGCACTTTTTGGCATCCAAAAGTTGATTCAGAATGTATATAGAATGTTGACTGTTTAATAAGATCATTGCTATGGAAGTTTAATAAGATCATTACTATGGAAGTTTGTAAGTTTTGTTTAGTGGAAACACCATTGATTCCAGTGTTTCAGGCCCTTCCCAAACTACATAAAGATTTAATTAATCCACCGCTCAGATCTGTAGTCTCTGGGCATGGATGGGCAACTGAAATGTTATCAATATTTGTAGAAAAACATTTGTGAACAGTCTGAGAAATATATAATAGTTTTAAATGATACTAAACAGTTTTTAAAGGAATTTTATGATGTGTATTCACAGATGGATTTACAAGCTATTTGTTACACTAGATATTAATTCTTTATTTACCATCATTCCCAGTAATTTAGGGTTAGATTTCATGAAAGGGTTTTGATAAAAAATAAGTATAGTATATATAAGCTAAATCTATTGTTTATTTGTTGAAACTATTTTAAAGAATGTCTTTATGTTCTCTAATAAACATCGTAAAAAAAAAGTGTAGTGATGGGTACCCCCCCCTGCGCTAACAGCTATGCCAGTGCTGTTTTGGCGCAGTGGGAAAGCAGTTGTGTATTAACTGATGGTGTGTGTAGAATATTTGCATATTGCTACAACATTCCTAAAGTTCTCATTGAATGTTTCTGATAGTGAGATACTTTTTTTTAGATATACATCTTAGTAAGGATAATCTAAATAAGATTAAGACTACTAGATTTAGGAAGAAATGTCATACTAATCATATTCTGCATATAAATAGTTTACACCCACTGCATTTTTACTTTTATTGATATCAATACGAAGTGAAAGAAATGGATGGAAAGGGGTTATATAGTGCTAAAGAAAGAGACCATTTAACTTTGTAATATAAATGAATTTAGTTACAGCAGAGCAACTCCATACTTTTCAGGACACACTGATAACTCTGCACAACACAATAGGGGTGGTTTCAGTATAGAAGCACCTAAGCTCTGCTTGACCTATTTGAGTAATATTAGAGCTATTTTGTGATATTAATAAGAATTGGCATATCCTGCAGTCAGATGGAGGTTAATACTGTAATAGGACAGACACCATCCTTTTGTTTTAAGAATAAATGTTCTTTGAAAAGAATTTTGTTATAATAATAGGAAACTGTGAAATAGACAGAGTATCTTTAACATGTACTATGCCTTGTGTCAGTTGTAAATGTTCATGTTTCACTGTTGCAGTCATTACATTTGGGTAATCTGCTGGCAGGTTGCCCTCAGTCGGCCTGAATAACAAAGTATTGGGTCCTGCGTCGGTTGCTGTCTCCTCTTCCATGTCGTCAGAGGTATAAAACATGCAGCAGACGCCATTTTATTCAGTCTTTCTTGTCGCGCAGTGCCCGAAGCAGAAGCAGTTCACAAGTGCCGGTCAGCCGACTCCTGAAATTTTCGCATTCGAGTTTCAGACCTGAAGTCTTCAACTAAAGCCAAGTACCCCGTTGGGGAAACTTTTTCTTGCTCCTTACCGATGTCAGTAAAAGTTAATAATTGCATTACTTGTGGGAAGCAAATACCTCATAAGGATTTTCATTTGTACTGTATTCCGTGCCTAGGCCCAGATCGTAACGTGCCTTGCTGTCGGTTTTGTACTAGATTTAACCAACGCACTGTTAAACGTCTGTATATTTTTGCTTCAAAATATTTTGGATCCAGATTTAATTGCTCTGAAATGTCGTCTGTTAGCAATCCGACTACCGGAGTTCACGAAAAACACAAGGAAAAAGACAGACCTTTGAAGTCCAAAAACCGACGAAGCTTCTCCTAAGCCAGTCGCTGGTTTGCCGGTACTCAGTGAGGCGCTCTCGCAGCCCCTGATACCTGCTACTTTTGAGTCACAGGCCTCTACCGAGACCCATGTGGAGTCCGGTATGCCGCGAAATTCTCAGAGTATTGAACCCGCGGATGTCTCTCCCTTGGATGGGTCCGGAGCCGCTGAGCAGGCACCAGCTTCTGAGGGTGTTTTCAGGCCTCAACATTTTTATATAAAACAGATGCCAACTTCAAAAACATCTAAGTCTAAAAAACCGACGCATGAGCCATGTGCTCAGGCCCCTATACCTAAAAAACAGATGATCAAAACGGCTGAGGACTTAATTACCTTGATCAGGGGTTCCCAGTCCCCCAGCTAAGGGGCTTAGGCAAGACACTGATTATGAATCTTCAGATCAGGTTTCATAGATTCATAGATAGCCTACCTAACTGCCCTTGCGAGCTATTTTAAGCCTAGCCAATTATCCCTTGTGAGATTCAAACCCTGTACCTTGTGTTTGTAAGGCAAACACCTTAACCATTAGGACATCCTGTTTCCATTTCTTCTGATTCCACTTCTGATCAGGAATTTTCCATACCACCCTATGAGGACTCAGATGCAGAAGAATCCATCCCATCTGCATCTCCTCCTGAGGATTATTCTTTTGGAGAAACCTTGCATACTTTTAAGGGAACATTTTCATTGGGAGAGTCAGGATTTCTCTGAATCAAAAAAGAGGCTTAGAGATTTCCTCCTTCCTCAGCATAGGCCTTTGGCTATACCTCCTGTATTAGACATTGTTGATGTGTTTTCGGAATCAAGCATGGCTCCTAGTAAGCCATACAGATATTACAGGGTTCCTGACTCCCACAAATTTCTATTCAAAAATCCTGCTGCCGATCCTGAAACTATCTCACAGGGTCCCAAATGTGTAAAGGCTTCTACAGCCAAAAAGCCTACCCCCTCTGATAGAGACTCCAGGGTGCTGGATAGATAGGGAAAGAAGGTTTATACGTCTGCAACCTTGGCAATTAGGGCCTTAAACTGCCAGTTTCATATGCTTAAATATCAACAGCATGTTATGGGCTTATTGAAACAGAAAATGATGATTTCTGATTTTGTGGAAAATAAAGAATTACAGGAATTATTGCATGCAGCAGGTTGGAAATCATACTTTGCAATGTGGTTTTGATTCCTTGGAGGCCTCTTGTAGGGCCGCAGTTACTGGATCTGTGATTAGAAGGCATGCCTGTCTCAAGGAGCAAAATCTGCTTGATCATGTTAAAGCTAAATTGTTGGATGCCCCTTTACAGCATGATACTCTGTTTGGGAATAAGGCAGAAGAGGTTTTAAAGAAAATGGAAGACAAAGCTAAATCTATGCAAACTGTAAAAGATTTCTTACATGTGCAGCCACCCAGATTCAGTAGGCACTGGCCTACTAAAAAATTGTCCTTTCCTGTGTCCAACAGAGCCTCTCAAGGCAAATCCAGGCACTCAAAAGGCTCTAGATACCAATCACAGAGTTCTTACAGGTCAAAGCAATGTGGTGCCTCCACCTCCAAATCTGGAGGAAACAAAGCACAACCCTACAATAAGCAGTCTCAATGACTTCTCTCTACCATCAGCAAGCACTTACCTTTTGGCAGCCCCCTTGGGGGGTAAATTAGCACTTCATGCTCAAAATTGGCAATTACCCAGGACAAGTGGGTATTAAGCATAGTATCCCAGGGGTACAGATTTCATTACCATACTTTGCCAATTCCAAATGGTTGGCCAGATCTGCCACAAAATCACTGGGCAGAGGCTCAGAAACAAGTTACGTCCCTCATGGATATGGGGGGTATTCAACCAGAACAAGAAAAAGGACAAGGTTTTTATTCAACTGTTCTTGGTACCCAGAAAAGACGATGCCTGGCGTCCAATACTGGACTTATCGATTTAAAACACATTCCTGGACATTCCAAAATTCAAAATGCTGACTTTACAACAGCTACTGCCTATACTGGGCAGGAACGCTTGGTTAGTGACTCTAGACTTGAGGCATATCTGCATATCCGAATAAGGGAATCGTGCAGAAGATACCTCCGCTTCAAAGCAGGTTTTATGTATTACCAATTCTCTGCACTGCCCTTTGGCGTATCTACTGCGCCCAGGGTCTTTACAAAGTGCCTGGCACCAGTAATTGCATTTTGCAGACAAAGGAGCATACAAATTTATCCTTATCTGGACGACTGTCTCATTCAAGCAGAGGACAAGGTCACTCTTCTTCAACATCTGGCGTTTGTAAAAAAAAAAAAAAAAAAAAAAAAAAAAGGCTTCTAACATGCCTAGGGTGCACAAACGAAAAGCAATCCCAACTGGTGCCCTCTCAAATAATTACATTCCTAGGTGCAAGCTTGAATACAATTGCCCAGATGGCTTACCTTACGCCAGACAAACAAAGGCAACTGACAACATACTTCAAACAAATGGCAACAAAAACCCAGTTATCTGCAAGACAAATTCTGCAGGCTTTGGGGTTCATGGCATCCTGTGTTCTACTAATTCCATATGCAAGACTGCATATGAGGAAACTTCAATGGTACCTAAAAAGTTTATGAAGCCAACGTTGTCAGTCTGGAAACAATGATTCCTCTCATTCCCTGCCTACAACAGGAGTTTCTTTGGTGGGCAGAGACATGTCACCAAAACAAGGGACTGTCACTCACTCTACCCCCTGCCACCCAAACCCTAACTACAGATGCATCAGACTATGCTTGGGTGGTCCACCTGGCGGGGAGATGCATTCAGGGCATATGGAGCCCAAAACAAATGCATCTGCTTATCAACCAGAAAGAGATGCTAGCTGTTCAGAATGCCCTGACAGCCATCCAGGACTTTCTTCATCCAGGACAACTACTGATAGACAACACCACGGTTATGTGGTACATAAGCAGGGGGGTACACATTCCTACCCCCTTTGCAGACTAACCAGTTCATTGTGGAACACAGCCTTGACTTACCAAGTACATCTTCAAGCTCAATTCCTGCCAGGAAAATAAAATACACTGGCAGAGGACCTAAGCAGAAATCTTATGGACCCACATGAGTGGAAACTGGATCCACAAATCTTCAGCATGGTAACACGGAAATGGGGGAGCCCAGACATAGATCTATTTGCCTCTCCCCAAAGTTATCAACTGGACAAATTCTGCACAAGGACTTATCACAGAGAAGCATGGAAAGTGGATGCCCTATCCTTCAGTTGGAAAAACCTATCAGTCTATGCCTTTCCCCCTCTGCCTCTTCTCTCCAAGGTCTTACTAAAGGTCAGGCAGGAAAAAACAAAAATGATCCTAATTGCTCCGGACTGGCCTTAGCCAGCACTGGTACCAAGTTCTAAGGAATATGTCTCAACTCCCTCCTTGGTACTTGCCTCAAATACTTCATCTACTGTCTCAGCAGAACAATCAAATTCTGCACACTCAACTCCAAACTCTGAACCTTGCAGCATGGCTGATCATGTAATTATTCAAACACCACCTCTCAGTAAATCTGTGATGGATGTCATTTTGGAAGCCAGAAGGCATAGTACTAGAAAATATTATGCTGATAAATGGAAGAGATTCTGTGCTTGGAACCAAGCACAAGGAACGGACACAGCAAAACCAAATATTCCTCAGATTTTACAATACTTGACTGAGATGCTTGACAAGGGCCTATCTTTTTCTTCAATAAAAATCCATGCCTCTGCCATCTCGGCTCATTACAACATGGAGCCTCCCTTTTGTCATCCTCTGCTAAAACAATATCTTAGAGGGACCAAAAATTTAAGGCCTCCCAGAAGATCACCAACTCCTGCATGGGACCTCAATTTTGTGCTGAAAAAACTCACCCTGCCTCCTTTTGAACCAGCAGCTACTGCGGATATAAAGTTTTATTCTTGGAAAACCGCTTTCCTTTTGGCAATCACTTCAGCAAGAAGGGTTTCAGAACTACAGTCTCTCATGGCTGTGGAGCCTTTTTATTACATTTTACCCGGACAGGGTGTCCCTCAGGACCAATCCTTCCTTTATGCCTAAGATGGTATCCAGTGTTGCTCTTAACCAAACTATTCACCTGCCAACATTTTACCC